>NW_027174747.1:0-87749 GCF_000390325.3 Nicotiana tomentosiformis | reverse complement strand
TGATTTTTTGGTTAAATTAATTAATTGTTAAGAGAAATTGTTCTTCCTCCCGAATTTATCTTATAATAAATATACTCTCCTTCCGGAGGTACATAAGAAAATGTCCTCCTTTCTTGTGGAGCGGGCCGAACGCCTCGGCAGGATAGATGCATCTATGGATCGCGCCGCACGTCCCTCGGCAGTGTACACGACACTCTGGATCGGGTCGTACGACCTCGGTAGAAATCGTGCTTAATAATAATAATTATACGATACTTTGATAGTTATTGCAGCTTGTAAAGCTAATTAATAAATTAGAAATTTATTGAAATTGAAGAAATTTAATTAATATATTGAGAATTGTGGCATTTGAAGGAATTTAATTATTTCTGCTGATTAAATAAAATTATTGTTGACTTCATGAATCATGCTGAGTTAAATAAATTCTATTTTATTCTATTTAATATTGTTGACCCTTAGTGAGTGTCAAAGTCGACCATCTCGTCTCTACTACTTCGAGATTAGGCTTGATACTTACTGGGTACACATTGTTTACGTACTCATACTACACTTGCCGCACTTTTTGTGCAGGATCTGAGACAGGCACTAGTGGAGGACCTATCAACGTACATCTACGTTATCTAGAGGCGTAGTGGTGAGCAGCCTTTCTGAGCCGTTCTGCAGCTACCGGTGCCTCTTCTTGCATTTTTATTCTGTCTATTTTTATTTCAGACAGTATTTGGGGTTTTGTATAATCTACTAGATGCTCATACACTTGTGACACCATATCTTGGCACACACATTAGTAGAATTTGGAATTGTATTATTTCCTTGGATTTAAGTAATCAATTTATTTTTTCTTTAATATTGCTAGAAAAATAATAAAATTACTTAGAAAATAATTCTGAAAATAATTGATATATGTTTAATTTATTTGTTGGCTTGCCTAGTTTTAGTGTTGGGCGCCATTACGACCTATAGGTGAAATTGGGTCGTGACAGAGCAGCTGGCTCAGGTTTATATTTGCGAGATTTTTAGGCTTCATGGCGTACCAATATCTATCATCTCTGACCGGGGTACGTAGTTTACATCACGGTTCTAGAGAACCGGACGGTGGGAGTTGGGTACACGTGTTGAGTTGAGTACAACATTTCACCTTCAAACGAACGGACAGTCCGAGCGCACTATTCATATATTGGAGGATATGCTTTGTGCGTGTGCGATAGATTTTGGGGGTGCTTGGGATCAGTTCTTACCACTTGCGGAGTTCGCTTATAATAACAGCTACCAATCGAGCAATCAGATGGCTCCGTATGAGGCCTTGTATGGTAGGCGGTGCCGGTCTCCAGTGGGTTGGTTCGAGCCGGGCGAAACTAGACTATTGGGTATGGACTTGGTTCAAGATGCTTTGGAAAAGGTTAAATTGATTCAGGATCGGCTTTGTACAACTCAATCTAGACAAAAGAGTTATGCGGATCAGAAGGTTCGTGATGTTGCATTCATGGTTGGTGAGCGGGTCTTGCTTCGGGTTTCTCCTATGAAGGGTGTTATGAGATTCGAAAAGAAGGGAAAGTTGAGCCTGAGGTATATCAGACCTTTTGAGATTCTTGAGAGAGTTGGAGAGGTGGCTTACATACTTGCACTACCACCTAGTCTCTCTGCAGTTCATCAAGTGTTTCATGTTTCCATGCTCCGGATGTATCACGGCGATCCATCTCATGTGTTAGACTTCAGCTCAGTCCAGTTGGACAAGGATCTATCTTAGGTCGAGGAACCAGTGTCCATTTTAGACAGACAAGTTAGAAAGCTAAGATCAAAGAGCATTGCTTCAGTGAAAGTACATTGGAGGGGTCATCCGGTCGAGGAGGCGACTTGGGAGACCGAGCATGATATGCGCAGTTGTTACCTCATCTTTTCACCACTCCAGGTATAATTCTAAACCCGTTCGAGGACGAATGTTTGTTTAAGAGGGGGAAGATGTAATGACCCGACCGATCATTTTGAGAGTTGTAGCCCCATTCCCCTATTTACTACTCAATTTATGCTTTACAGTTGTTATGTGACTTGCCAAGGTGATTAGTTTGGGTCCGGTGAGGTTTTGGGAATGAATTGGAACACTTAGTTCCAACGTTTAAAGTTTAAGTTTAAATAGTGACCGAATGTCGACTTAAGTGTAAACGACTCCGGAATAGATTTTTGATGATTCCAACTTCACGTAGTTCCGACTACGGTCCAAACTCCGAGGCTTAACTCACAACTAGGGACTAAGTGTCCCAAAACTCTCTGAATTCCATAACTAATCACTCCGGGAAGTCCCAAAAGAAGAAACAAATATGGGGAAAGCATATATTAGGGGATCGGGGCTCTAATTCTCAAAACGACCGGTCGGGTCGTTACATCATCCCCCTCTTAAAACAATCGTTCATCCTCGAACGAGTATAAAGACATACCTAAAACTGTGAAAAGATGAGGATACTGGCTACGCATATCCTGCTCGGTCTCCCAAGTCGCCTCCTCGACCGGCTGACCCCTCCACTGGACCTTTACTGAAGCAATATTCTTTAACCTGAGCTTTCTGACCTGCCTGTCCAAAATGGCTACTGGCTCCTCAACATAAGATAGATCTTTGTCCAACTGGACTGAGCTGAAATCCAATACATGAGTCGGATCACCGTGATACTTCCGGAGGATAGACACGTGGAATACCGGGTGAACTCCTGCTAGGCTGGGAGGCAAGGCAAGCTCATAAGAAACCTCCCCAACTCGCTGCAATATCTCAAAAGGACCAGTGAACCTCGGGCTCAGCTTGCCCTTCTTCCCAAACCTCATAATGCCCTTCATAGGCGATACCCGAAGCAAGACCCGCTCACCAACCATAAATGCCAAGTCACAAACTTTCCGATCCGCATAACTCTTCTGCCTAGACTGGGCTGTGCGAAGTCTCTCCTGATTCACCTTCACCTTATCCAGGGCATCCTGGACCAAATCTGTACCCAACAATCGGGCCTCGCCCGGCTCAAACCATCCCACTGGGGACCGGCACCGCCTACCATACAAGCCTCATACGGTGCCATCTGAATGCTGGACTGGTAACTATTGTTGTAAGCGAACTCTGCAAGTGGCAAGTATTGGTCCCATGACCTTCCGAACTCCATCACACAGGCACGGAGCATATCCTCAAGAATCTGAATCGTGCACTCAGACTGCCCGTCCGTCTGAGGGTGAAAGGTTGTACTCAACTCCACCCTAGTACCCAACTCCTACTGTACGGCCCTCCAAAATCGTGATGTGAACTGTGTACCTCTATTTGAAATGATGGATACTTGTATACCATGAAGGCGGACAATCTCTCTGATATAAATCTCAGCCAACCTCTCAGAAGAATAAGTGGTCAACACTGGAATAAAATGAGCTGACTTGGTCAGCCGATCCATGATCACCCAAATAGCATCGAACCTTCTCAAAGTCCGTGGAAGTCTAACTACAAAGTCCATGGTGATCCGCTCCCACTTCCACTCTGGGATCTCTAACCTTTGAAGTAATCCACCTGGCCTCTAGTGCTCATATTTGACCTGCTCACAGTTGAGACACTTGGCCACAAACCCAACTATATCCTTCTTCATCCTCCTCCACCAGTAGTGCTGTCTCAAATCCTGGTACATCTTTGTGGCACCGGGATGAATGGAGTACCGCGAGCTGTGGGCCTCCTCGAGAATCAACTCCCGAAGCCCATGTACATTGGGCACACAGATCCGGCCCTGCATCCTCATCACACCGTCATCACCAATAGTCACATCTCTGGCATCACCTCGCTGAACCCTGTCCTGAAGAACTAGAAGATGAGGATCATCATACTGGCGCTCCCTGATACGTTCATAAAGAGAAGACCGAGCAACCACACAAGCTAATACCCGGCTAGGCTCTAAAATATCCAACCTCATGCACTGACTGGCTAAGGCCTGAACATCCAAGGATAAGGGCCTCTCAGCTGCCGGAAGATATGCCAAACTTCCCAAACTCGTTGCCCGGTGACTCAAGGCGTCGGCCACTACATTGGCCTTCCCCGGGTGATATAATATAGGGATATCATAGTCTTTAAGTAGCTCCAACCACCTCCGCTGACGCAAATTAAGGTCCTTCTGCCTGGACAAGTACTGCAAACTCCGATGATCAGTGTAGATCTCACAAGGAACACCGTACAAATAATGACACCAGATCTTCAGGGCATGAACAATAGCTGCTAACTCGAGATCATGGACCGGATAATTCTTCTCATGCACCTTTAACTGTCTAGACGCGTAGGCAATCACCCTACCATCCTGCATCAATACCGCTCCAAGGCCAATCCTTGAGGAATCACAATAGATAGTGTAAGACCCCGAACTTGTAGGCAATACTAATACAGGGGCTGTAGTTAAGGCTGTCTTGAGCTTCTGAAAGATCTCCTCACACTCCTCGGTCTACCTAAACGGAGCACTCTTTTGGGTCAGCCTGGTCATAGGTGCTGCAATGGATGAAAGTCCCCCCCACAAAGCGACGGTAATACCCCGCCAAACCAAGGAAACTGCGGATCTCCGTAGCTAATGATGGTCTGGGCCAACTCTGCACTGCCTGTACCTTCTTCGGATCTACCTTGATCCCATCACAAGACACTATGTGGCCCAAGAATGCCACTGAATCAAGCCAGAATTCGCACTTAGAAAATTTTGCATATAATTTCTTCTCCCTCAAAGTCTGAAGCACGGTCCTCAGGTGCTGCTCATGATCTTCCCGAGACCGGGAATATACCAGGATGTCGTCAATAAACACAATGACGAAGGAATCAAGATAAGGCCGGAATACACTGTGCATCAAATGCATAAAGGTTGTTGGGCATTGGTCAGCCCAAATGACATGACAAGAAACTCATAGTGACCATATCTAGTCCTGCAAGCAGTCTTCAGGATGTCCGGCTCCCGAATCTTCAACTGATGATAGCCAGAACGCAAGTCAATCTTGGAAAACACCCTGGCACCCTGTAACTGATCAAATAAATCATCGATGCGAGGCAAAGGATACATGTTCTTCACTGTAACCTTGTTCAACTGCTGATAGTCAATACACATACGCATAGAACCATCCTTCTTCTTCACAAATAAGACCGGAGCACCCCAAGGTGATACACTGGGCCTGATGAATCCCTTATCAAGCAACTCCTGCAATTTCTCCTTTAACTCCTTCAACTCAGGAGGGGCCATACGGTAGGGAGGAATAGAAATGGGCTGAGTGCCCGGCAACAAATCAATGCCAAAATCAATATCTCTGTCGGGCGGCATGCCCGGAAGGTCAGCTGGAAACACATCTGGAAAGTCCCTTACTACTGAAACTGACTCAATTGTAGGGGTATCAATACTGACATCTCTCACATAGTCCAAATACGCATCACACCCCTTCTCAACCATTCGTTGAGCCTTAAGAAATGAAATGACCCTGCGGGGAGCATATTCTAAGGTACCTCTCCACTCTAATCTCGGCAAGCCTGGCATAGCCAGCATCACGGTCTTAGCATGAAAATCAAGAATAGCATAATGAGGCGACAACCAATCCATACCCATGATAACATCAAAATCTACCATACTAAGTAATAACAAATCAGCTCTGGTCTCAAAACCACTAAGAGCAATCAAACACGACCGATATACGCAGTCCACAACGAGAGAATCTCCCACAAGAGTAGATACAAAAATAGGGGAACTCAAAGAATCCTGAGATATCCCCAAATGTGGAGCAAAATAAGAAGACCCATATGAATACGTAGAGCCTGGTCAAATAATACTGATGCATCCCTATGATAGACAGGGACGATACCTGTGATAAATGAATCTGAAGCAATGGCCTCTGAACGGGCTGGATGGGCATAGTACCTGGCCTGGCCTCCCCCTCTAGGGCAACCTCGACCTCCCCGACCTCCACCTCGAGATGGCTGAGGAGGTGGGATGGCAGCTGGTGCTGGAAGATTGGCCGGAGGACCCGGTGGAGCACGTGGAGGCTGATAAGTATGTGAAGGTGTACCCCACCTGGCTCTAGGGCAATCTCTAACCATGTGATGAGTGCCACCACAATCAAAACAACCTCTTGGAGGACGCGGTGGCTGAGACTGACTCGGACCTGGCCTACTGGATTGG
Source organism: Nicotiana tomentosiformis (assembly GCF_000390325.3). Taxonomy (NCBI): domain Eukaryota; kingdom Viridiplantae; phylum Streptophyta; class Magnoliopsida; order Solanales; family Solanaceae; genus Nicotiana; species Nicotiana tomentosiformis. The sequence continues at coordinate 81,606 of NW_027174747.1, read as the reverse complement.
CCGGTAATAGCACCTCGAGTAGGAGGCATACTGGATACTGGTGATGCATAATAGGGCTCCTGAGGTTTAGGAGGGGCTGGAACACCGCTGGCTGCTGGAAGAGCTGAATGAAGAGGGCGACTCACAAAACCCCTACCATATCATGATGTTGGTGCACGAGCTCCTGAATAATGACCAGTCTCTCGAGACCTCTTGGTCTCTCTCTCCTTTCTGCCCCGGGCGAACATGCCCTCCACTCTCCTAGCAATGCTCACTATCTGCTGATAAGTGATGTCCATCTCCAACTCCCTGGCCATACTGGTCCGAATACTTGGGTGGATTCCCTCAATAAAGCGACAAACCCTCTCTCTGACTGTAGCAACCAGAGTCGGTGCATGGCAAGCTAACTCACTGAAATGGACTGCATACTCCGACATAGTCATAGAACCCTGACGCAACTGCTCAAACTCTGTGCGCCAAGCATCCCTGAGGCTCTGAGGAACATACTCACGCAAGAACATCTCTAAAAATTGAGTCCAAGTGAGTGAGGCTGCCTCATCCGGACTACTCAGCTCATAGGCATGCCACCACTAATATGCTGCTCCCTTCAGCTAAAAAGCGGTGAAAGAAACCCCACTCATCTCGACAATACCCATAGTGCGGAGAATACGATGACACTCTTCAAGAAAACCCAGAGCATCATATGAAGCTAGTCTGCTGAAAGTAGGTGGGTGGTACTTCTTGTACCTCTCAAGTCTGAGCTGCTCTACCTCAGAAGCAGCTACCCTAACTTCATGCTGAACCGGAGCCACTGGGGGCATAGTAATATACTCTGGGACCTGATCAACCTGGACCCTCTGCTCAAGAGTGTGGGCTGTGGGAGTCTATGCCCCTCCCCGGCCTGAGATGTAGCGGGAGCTATCGAAAATACTTCAGCCTGAGCCAGAGTGCTGAACATGCTCATGAACTGAGCTAAAGACTCCTGGAGGGCTGGAGTAGCAATAGGTATCTCCGATGCTGGCCCTCCAGCTGGAGCTGCTGGGGGCTCCTCTGACGCAGCTCTCGCAGGTGCTCGAGCTGCACCGCGTGGTCATCCTCTACCCCGACCCCGGCCTCTAGCGGCTCTGGCAGGGGGCTCGGGTGCCTGATCGTCGGTCCTCCCATTACGGGTCCTCACCATCTGTGAGAAAGAATATAATAGAATCTTAGAATATCTTTATGTCAATAACTTGCACGACAAGGAAATCAAAGATATATGATTGTTCTTAACAGTTACATAGCCTCCCAAAGATAAGTACGGACGTCTCCGAACCAATTCGCGAGACTCTAATAAATCGGCTTGTGACTCGCGACTCCTATGAACCTAGTGCTCTGATACCAACTTGTTACGACCCCAAATTTAACCCTCCGTAAGGTGTCGTGATGGCACCTAGTCTTTACGACTAGGTAAGCCAAATATTACCAAATATATAAAGAAAACACAACATATTAAAGATAAATAGCATATTGTGAATAGCCAAGAGTAGTACCACTCGGCATATACAAAATATTTTCCCAAGACCCAGAATATCACTAAGTCACAAGCTGTTATAATCTATGTAGCTCTATATAAAATTCTGAAGATAATAAAGAAAGTCTCTAGGCGAGGGAGTAGAAGGGGACTCCGAAGATCTGCGGACGCAAGCAGTAGTTCCTTGAAGTCTCCTAAAATCAGCAACGCGCACTAATCCCGAGGCGGATAGCTCGCACCTAGATCTGCACACGAAAACATGTGCAGGAAAGGGCATGAGTATACCACAATGCTACCCAGTAAGTGCCAAGCCTAACCTCGGTCGAGTAGTGACGAGGTCAGGTCAAGGCCCTACCGGAGTAAATATAATAAATTAAACAGAAAAAGATATAAGTAAAATTTACGGTAACACAGTTAAAGAAATTCTCGAAAATTTAATAGTTAAGGGAGTCCTCGACTCAGAACAAGGTAAACACAGCGGGGAATCTCCCGGGATACCATCCCATAGTTCCAAATGAATATGCAGTACAGGGGGATCTCCCGAAATACATCCGTAGTCCCAAAGTAAATATGCAGTGCTTGGGGATCTCTCGGAATACGTCCGTAATCCCAATTTAAATATGCAATGCAAGATGAAATGGCAGGTATGGCATCGAGTTATACAGTCTATATTGAACACATATAAGGAAAGTAGGGACTTAACTAAGCATGGCACACAAAATGTCAAATAGGCAGTTAAAACACGTAAGCATGCTTCTCTAGTCTAAGTTTAACAATTAAACGTATTAGTGCAATTTAATAAGGAAAAACAGATTATGATTCAGAAGGGAAAATGGGATTTTTGCAATAATAGCATGTGTACGTACTCATCACCTCACGTACACGGCGCCCACACATAAATTAATATCAAACATCTTAAAGGAAAGTCCCCAACACAAGGTTAGGCAAGCCACTTACCTCGAACCGCTCAAATCAACTCGATATGGCCCAAATCTATTCAAATTATCCGACTCCACATGGCCCAAATCTATTAAAATTAATTGCATAATGTAAATATGGCTACAAGTAACTAATTTAGCTAATTAATTCAAAGCTAAAGCATGAAATTAGGAAAAACGCCCAAAAGGTCTCCCTGGTCCCACGTCTCGGAATCGGGTAAAAATTATAAATTATGAACACCCATTCACTCACGAGTTCACTCGAACAAAAATCATCTAAATCCCACGTCAAATTCCTATTCAAATCTCAGATTATAAATTGGGGAACCTTTTCCCCCATTTCCAAACTTCTACCCTAAATTTCCTTAATTAGACGAGGAAAACAACAATAGATTAATGTATTATGATCAAAATAGAGTTAGAATTAGTTACCCAATAGTTCTCCTTCAAAATCCCTCAAGAAATCGTCTCCCACCGAGCTCTAAATCGAATTGGTGAAAAAATGAAGGATGAACCCTCGAAGCTGTCACTTCAACCCAGCGATTTCCGCACCTGCGCTCATGGGGCCGCATCTGCGGTCACGCACCTGCAGAAAAATCATCGCAGGTGCGAAGGTCACTCATCCGGGCTGGGTTCGCACCTGCGCACTTGAGTCCACACCTGCGGATGCACTTCTGCGCTCAATCGTCCGCATCTGCGGAACCTTGGGTTTTTCTCACCTCCGCATCTGCGACTGCCCTTCCGTAGATGCGGCTCTGCTCCTGCGGCTCACTCGTCGCATCTGCGACCATTGACTTCCCGGCCTAAAAGCGTACCTACGATCCAAGCCTCGGTTCTGCGAGGCCGCACCAGTGGAATCCCCACCGCAGGTGCGAAAACAATAGAAGCAACAAAAAATCAAAAGTTCCTCTAATTCCAAGCTTTCACCCGTTAAGCATTCGAAACACACCCAAGGCCCTCGGGACCTCAACCAAATATAAAAACCAATCCTAAAACACCATACAAACTTAGTCGAGCCTTTAAACCACGTCGCACAACACCAAAATCATGAATTAAGCACGGATTCAAGCCTAAGAATTTAAAATTTTCCAAATTCTACAAATGACGTCGAACCATATCAAATCTTGTCCGAATGACCTTAAATTTTACACACAGGCCAAAAATGACACTAAGAACCTATAACCACTTTCAGAATTCCATTCCGAGCTCGATATCAAAATTTCTACTCTCTGTCGAAATCGCCGAAAAACTAGCTTTCGCCAATTCAAGCCTAAATCTACTACAGACCTCCAAAACACATTCCGGACGCGCTTCTAACCCCAAAATCACTCAACGGAGCTAACGGAGTCGACCAAATTTCATTCTGGATCCGTCTTCACACAGTTCCGACTACGGTCCAAACTCCAAGGCTTAAACTCACAACTAGGGACTAAGTGTCCCAAAACTCTCTGAATTCCATAACCAATCACTCTAGCAAGTCCCAAAAGCATAAACAAATATGGGGAAAGCATATATTAGGGGATCGGGGCTCTAATTCTCAAAACTACCGGCCGGGTCGTTACACGTTCAAACCCTATGCGCCACGCATTACGGAGAGTCCGGGAAACAAACTCTTTCAAAAGCATTTCTGAGAACTGAGCTAAGTGAGCGGTGTTGCATTGGCTAGTCTGTTCTCTTAATAGGCTTACCACGAACACCGGTGGAGAATTATCTCTCCCAAGGCCAATTTCTTCTTTTTTTATGCTGACTCAACACTCAGGAATAGATTTCGGACAAGGAGGGTTGCTAGAAATTTTTGTTGCAGAGCTGTTCGCCAGAAATTTCTGGTGCGTGGAGCCAATTTTGGAAGCTTATACATCGCAATCTATAAAGAATATGAAAATGTTTAAAACTTCAAATTGTAGACCTCTGATTCTAGTTTTCGGAAAGTTAAACTATTCATTATTTAGAAATTTGTACAGAAAGTTATGATGGATTGAATAAAGGATGGTAGAGTAGTTTTGTCAGAAATTTCGCCAGATATTTCTGATGCGTGGAGCCGAATTTAGAAGCTTATATATCACAATTAATAAGGGATCAAAAAAGTTTTAAAACATAAAAATTGTAGTCGTTTGATTCTAGTTTCCAGAAAGTTAAACCATTCATCATTTGGACATTTGTACTTAAAGTTATGATCGATTGAATGAAGGCTGGTACAAGCAAGTTCTGGTGGAATTTTAGTGACGGAAAATGGACTTTTAGTGACGGATGGGCAAAAACATAAGGACCAAAAGTGATCATTTCCTTCATTTCGTTTTGGATTTTTGGAGCACGGTTCTTGGGCGATTTTCACGGGAAAATATTGGGATAAGTGTTCCTTATCCTATATTGATTATATTTCATGATTCCATACTCATTTACATCATGAATCTGTGAATTTATGGAAGAAAAATCAAGATTTTTGCAAAATCTTCCAAAAACAAAAATTTAAGATTTGGAGGTCGAGTTGTTATCGGAATTTGATAAAATTGGTATGGGTGGACTCGTAATTGAATGTGTTGTCGGATTTTGTGAGTTTTGCCGGATTCCGAGACATGGGCCACGGGCGACTTTTGAGCTAATTTCAGATTTTATTGAAAAATATAGTATTTTCTTATGAAATTGATTTCTATAATTTTTGTTGACTGTATCAAATTAATTATGACTAGATACGAGTCGATCGGAGTCGGAAAATTGAGGAAAAAGCATAATACTTGGTTAAATTGGAGCAAGTCGAGGTAAGTGACTTGTCTAACCTTGTGTGGGAGAAATTTTCCCTAGTATTGGTATTGATGTGATTATTGAAATGTATTGAAAGTCATGTACACGAGGTGACGAGTGTGTACATAGGCTAAATGTGAAAGATTATATTTTTAAATTGTGTAGATCACTGTTGCGCATTTATTAAATTATTTTATCTTGTTATATTTTTCATTATTGATCTGAGATATATACTTTAAATTTGTTTGACCTTTTCCTGCTAATTGTTTTACCTGTTCAGTTGAAACTTAGGTTTCTTTTATTCTGTGCATTATTTGAAGGTTGATTTTCTTTAAATTAAATATTATTAATATGAAGTATTTGACATTTTTCTTAAATTTTATATTGAAGCAACGTATTAAAGATTTTGAAATATTATTTTCTTGAATTATTTATTCCTGAATATTTTTGTAAGATTTTCGTACTCATTGTGATAGAGCCGTGAGCTATTTATTGTGGAAAAATATTATTGATGATTTATTTTGGCATGAGCCGTGAGCTCTTTATTGTTGAAAAATATTGTTGTTGAATTATTTTGGCAAGTTACATTATTTGAGCACTTGAGGTGCAAATTATGATATATTGTGATATTGATACGCATGCGGTGGTATAAGGTCTGGGTATTGAAATGCATGCGGTGAGATAAGGGTGGCTTGATACGCGTAGCTAGTAGGGGAAACTACTAGAAGTCATGCGGTGTGATAAGGATGGCTAAACGCGGGATGCTATTTCGGGAAAAATATTTTCTATAAAATATATTGTGAAGGCTCCCGCGGTGAGATAAGAAAATGAGATATTGTGAATTTATTTATGATTTGGGACTACGAGACGGTACCTCGGGAGTGCCCTTGTTGATATTGATTTATGGCCGCAGTTGTCTTTGATTATTGTTGTGATTTTCTTAAAGTTGAAAAGAAATTCTGTTTGTTTCCACGAGGTATTTATTTACCATTATTTGGTGTAATTAAATGTGACATTCTACTTGATTCATTTCCATTGTCATTTTATCTTATTATATTGTTTAAACATTTTTAGCATGTCATTATTTATTCTCCAGTAGCGCCTGACCTGACCTCGTCACTACTCTACCGAGGTTAGGCTTGGCACTTATTGGGTACCGCTGTGGTGTACTCATACTTCGCTTCTGCATATCTTTTTGTGCAGATCCAGGTACATCTTATCAGACCAGGCATCAGTAAACTAGCTGTACGAGGAGACTTCGAGGTATATCTGCCAGCGCCCACAGACTCCGGAGTCCCCTTCTATTCTTGTTATGTTGCTTCCTTTTTTTCTTTAGACTCTGTTATATAGAGACATTGAGGATAAATTCTTAAAAGCTTGTGACTTATTTCTACCGGGTTTTGAAAGTTGAAATTGTTTGAATTGTAGTTTATTTATTTCAGATATTTATTATTTTTCCGCATTGATAGGCTTTCCTAGTTTTAGAGTCTAGGTGCCATCACGACATCCTACATAGGGAATTTGGGGTCGTGACAAGTTGGTATCAGAGCACTAGGTTCATAAGTGTCATGAGTCACAAGCAGGTTTAGTAGAGTCTTGCGGATCGGTACGGAGACGTCTGTACTTATCTCCGAGAGGCTATGGAACTATTAGGAAATATTCACTTCTTTGATTCCTTATCGTGCGACATTGATTTAGCTTGAAACATATATATATTATATTCTTTTATATCCACTCGTGTATGACATTGCATACTCGGTATCAGTTGTGCGTCGAAGGTTCGTGATGCCGCAGATGGACTACGAGGGAACCAGAGATGCTCAAACATTGCCTCAACGTGTGGTTCCGACTGAAGATGCAGGCGTATTGTGAGATCACCTAGTGAATCATGTGGGGGGTGCAACGGACTTTGGCGTCTGGTTGATTTATACGAGCTGTGAAGGTTATTATTGTGGATCATCGGACGTTGTGATCTATGACTTCGCACCGAATGGGAGGAGTCCACTATCAATAAGTGGATTGCGGGGTCATGTGTTATATCAGTTTTGGCCTGAAATATATATATATATATATATATATATATATATATATATATATATATATATATATATATATATATATATATATACACACACACACACACATGTTCCCTAATATTTACACATGTTTAAGGCCTCAGATTTTGTAGCGGTATAGAAACAACTCTAAATTACAGAAGGTCTACTCAGCTTGGACATTACGGTTGCGGATTTTGGGGTGCTTCGGATGAAGTAAAGTTATTGACGAGATTCTGGACTATGTGGTTTGTGCCAAGATTTGTCTGTATGGAGCTCTACTTTTGTGATCGTTGTGTATAAATAGGGGTAAGGGTTAACCCAAAGAAGAATCGAAAAGTATGTTAAGAAATGGGTCAGTCTTCCAAAATCCACCCGAGACCCTCGGGACCTTAACCAATTATACCAACATGTCCCAAAATACAATACGAACTTAGTCGAGGCTTCAAACCACATCAAAACGGCGAATCTCACCTCAAATAAAAATCTATTAACTTTGAACTTTCAAATTCTATATCTTGTGTTAAAACACATCAAATCAATTCGGAATGACTTCAAATTTTGCACACAAGTCATAAATGACATAACAGACCTATTCCAATTTCTAGAATCAGATTCCGACCTCGATATCAAAAAGTCAACCCCCCGGTCAAACTTCCCAAAAATTCAACTTTTGGCATTTCAAGCCTAATTCCACTACGGACTTTCAAATAAAATTTCGATCACGCTCCTAAGTCCAAAATCACCATACGGATGTGTTGGAATCATCAAAATTCTATTCCGGGGTCGTTTGCACATAATTTGATATCCGGTCATTATTTGAACTTAAGCTTTTAATTTTTCATCAAAATTCCATATCTCGAGCTAGGGACCTCGAAATTTGATTCTGGGCATACGCTCAAGTCCCAAATCACGATACGGACCTACTGGAACTGTCAAAATACTGATCCAAGTCCGTTTGCCCAAATGTTGACCGAAGTCAACTCAGTTGAGTTTTAAAGCTCTAATTCATATTTTAATCCATATTTCACATAAAAACTTTCAAATAAATTTTATGGATTGCGCACGCAAGTCGAGAAAATGATAAATAGTATTTTTTGAGGTCTTAGAGCACAAAATTAGTTATAAGATTTAAAGATGACATTTTGGGTCATCATAGTAGCTTAACCAAGGTGGAACCTTTTCGCCTAGGGGGATCCAGCTCATATTTTCGGGTAGAAGTACTCTTCGCTCAGGTTATTTTACATAGCTTAACCCAGGTAGAACCTTTTCGTCTAAGGGGATCCAGCTCATATTTTCGAGTAGAAGTACTCTTCGCTCAGGTTTGTTTTACATAGCCTAACCGAGGTAGAACCTTTTCGCCTAGGGGGATCCAGCTTATATTTCCGGGTAGAAGTACTCTTCACTCGGGTTTGTTTTACGTAGCTTAACCCAGGTAGAACCTTTTCGCCTAGGGGGATCCAGCTCATATTTTCGAGTAGAAGTACTCTTCGCTCAGGCTATTTTACGTAGCTCAACTCATGTAAAACCTTATTCACCTAGATGGATTCAGCACTTTTTCAGTAACACAGGGTACCAACCACTTGTTACATTCCTTTCGGTTATATAGGGTACCAACCCTTGGTTACATTCCATTCCGTAATACAGGGTACCAATCCCTGGTTATATTTCTTTTAATAATGCAGGGTACCAACCCCTGGTTACATTCTGTTCAGTAATACAGGGTACCAACCCCTGGTTACATTTCTCCTTAGTGATATAGGGTGCCAAGCCCTGGTTACATTCCTTTTGGTTGTACAGGGTACCAACCCCTGGTTACATTTCTCCTTAGTGATACAGGGCGCAAACCCCTTTTTAGATTCCTCCTCAGTAAAACAGGGTACCAACCCCTGGTTACATTCCATTTAGTGATGCAGGGTTCTAACCCCTAGTTATATTTCTTTTTGGTAACACATGGTACTAGCCCGTGGTTGCAAATCCTCACATAGCTAGGTTATACTGTTGTCTTTGTCTTCCTTTCAATAAGTTAGATAGTTTATAGCTTTCTCTAAAAACTCATAAAATTTCCCTAGTCCAAACTGGGGCAGAGAAATTTTGTTCGTTTTGTTCGTTTTGATGGGTTTGCAGGCCCTGCCTTAAGCACAAGTGACAATTGAAGCTTGCAGTTTCAATTTCTCATAAGAAGAGAGAAGTCGTTCGATCACAAGATACTTGGAGTTAGCTTTGATAATGTGACAGTAGCCAATCTTCTCAAGTTTCATTTTCTCAAATGCTGATCGAAAAATCAAGCAATTGATAATGAGCCATAATCGTTTCTTCAAAGGGCGTCAAGATCCAATCTAAGGTCAACGCAAGCGAGCAGGTAGCTTGCAGTTTCAATTTCTCATAAGAAGAGAGAAGTCGTTCGATCACAAGATACTTGAAGTTAGCTTTGATAATGTGTCAGTAGCCCATCTTCTCAAGTTTCATTTTCTCAAATGCTGATCGGTAAATCAAGAAATTGATAATGAGCCATAATCGTTTCTTCAAAGGGCGTCAAGATCCAATCTAAGGTCAACGCAAGCGAGCAGGTCAAGAATCAATATTTGACTTCAGAAGACACATAGATAGGAATTTTGTAAATCTTAGCTTGCAGACATATTTAGATATCTTCTCTCTTTCTTTTGATGTAAGCAGCAGGTGACAGTAACAGCAGCAACAGCAACGACAACAGTCTTAACTCCAGTGTCCGGTAGTCCTAGCTACCAAAATCTTGCCAGAACTATACTAACCTGATTACTTTATAGCCAAGGATATGTAGGCAACCTCGGAACCAAGGTTTGGTCACGTTTTTCAAAAAAAATTATGCTTTCATTGGAGCTACGCACAAGCAAAATTTGCTATGGCATTCATTTTGCTTTGCACGAAAACTCTTCGTGTTCTCGAGCAAATAGGGGCAGCTGTAAATATATATTTTTTGCTCTTTATATTTCTCCTACATTACATTATTTTTAGTTTATTGTGTGTATTTATAAACTTTAGCATTAGATTATTTATTAATTTATTAAGAGGTTTAAAGGTTTGGATTAATGCCATTTTTCAGTTGAGTTATGCACAAATCAAGCCTAATTTTTTAGCCCAATTCGGCTGACCCAGTCCAATTGTTGGCTTGCCAAAACCCAGATCAAAACGACGTAGTTTCATAATAAAACTACGTCTTTTCACTAAATGAAGCAAGATCAAATCTTACCCATCCATTCTATCTTGATCAAATGACTCTCATTCACTATTTGCCTACGTATTTAAAGCCTCAAAAATCTGAAAGTTGCCCCCATTTCCACCCATATTTCTTTTCTCCTTTCTCTCTCTTCTCTCTCTCTCTCTCTTTTCACTTGTTTAGTTTCTTATTTACTACTTCGGAGACCTTTTGAGTACAAAACTCAAAAGTCAATTGTTTGGTAAGAAAATATATACTTTTGGACAGTTTTATGAACAAAAGTCTTTCTTTGAATAGTGAAGAGAAGATTTTCTTTGGAATACTCTCTTTTGGACAAGATTGAACTCGAAAGTCTTGCCTTTTGAATTTTAGAGCATATCTTATTGAAAAATCTGTCCAAAAATAAGGAGACAATTTTTTAATCATGAAATGCATGGTTTTTCTCCTATAAAAAAACATACATCTTTCGAGTAGCATGGAGATCTCTACTGACTGAAAAAAAAAGAGAGAATTTTGAGAGAAACATTCCAGTAAAATCATCTTTAGTAGGTGAAAATTGTGAGCTTTGTGAGTGTCTCTTAGAGTGCAAAACCTTTAAGAAAAAATAGAAAGACTCTTCAGGCAATTTGTGAACTTGTTTAGCCACTAGTTTCAAGCATCATTGTTGGTTTTCTGGGATGTCTTAACGCCATTTTTGCTGCTGTTTTTTGCTGTTATTCTTGCTCGTTCTACGGCTGTAATTTTAAAATTCTACGATCTAGGCATTGTTTTTACTTTGTATTGCAGATACTTTTAGAAGTAATAAAGATTTGAATTTAGTTTGGATTGTTGAAACATGAATATGTTTAATTTTGTCTAAGAATAAATATTATGATTGTGATTGAGCCTAAAAACGTGATAGAAGTCAGTTAACATTAACTTTCTTTTACATGGGTAGTTGAAACCATTTTTTTGTGTGTTTATGGAGGTTAGTTTTGAATGCTTTATGTTTAAAATATTGAAAATTGATTAGTGTTGGATTTTTGGCCTGCCACTCTAATTTAGATCTTAATTAAGATAAAAGTGGCATTTTAATAAAGTGATTATTTATGCAATCATAACTAGGTAGAAATGGCTATAGTAAAATTGGTTCGGTCAATAATCTGGCCTACAGGTGGCTGTCTATGCAAACCCCAATTTCAAAGTATTTTGGGCCAAAACCTAAATTTCTGTAGGCCCAACTATAACAAGTTAAGGGCAAGCCCAATGTTAAAGTTGTCCAAAATGGGCCAGCAGTGTAAATGCACCAAAATTGGCCCAGCAGTCCAATAATAAAGAAAGTGTCCCAATGCCATTTTAAACCCAATAAACAAAGCTGGTCCAAATTTCCAATTATCAGCTTTTCAAATAATTTTCAATTTTTCATATTTCCTTCTAAACTATGTAGCTTAATTACCTATATAACTTAATAACCTTAGTAATTAATTTAAACGGTAGACAATTAGTAGGCGCGTTTTAACCTTTTCGCTCACAGATTCGCTTGCGTATTGTGATATTTAATATTCAATAAATAAATTCAATAATCATATACAGTATCTAATAACTTTAATTAATTTATAATTTAATCAATCCTTGGCTAACCGCATATTCGCTTGCGTAGCATAATAGTAATTTTGTATTAATTTTAAAAATTAATTTTCTCAAAGCACAATTGTAATAATTTTTCTTCCAAAAAAATAATAATAATATTAACGATCTAATAATCTTTGCTATGACTGCGGATTCGCTTGCGTAGCACTATTATGACAAAATTAATTACTTTTGTCTCGATCACGTATTTGCTTGCGTAGTGTGGTTATGACATCTTATCATTCAAAAATTCTTCAGTTTTTTCAATAATCAAGCAATAAAAGCAGATAAATAAAATATGAAAATCTTATAAAACACAGTTTGTCCAAAATTAATTTAGGCCAAGTTTAAGTCAATAAAGCGACCGTGCTAGTACCACGGGGCTCGGAAAATGGCTTACACCTTCTCCCCGGTCAACAGAATTCCTTACCTGAACATTGATTTCGCAGACCGATAAAAATAGAGTCAAATCTTCCTTTGACTAGGGATTCAAAAAAAAGGTAACTTGGAACACCAGAAAAAAAAAATCAATTCCAAATGGCGACTCTTTAAATAAAATAATCCCTACTCAAGTTTGTCACTTTAATTACAAAAACTCTTTAACCTGTAATCCATAAAACACATATCTTTTCGGGGTAAAAGGGGGTGTGACACATATGCCACAAGAGACGTTCCATAGGCTTGCCCGTAGTGTAATACTCTACTAATTGAGCTCATTCAGTCAAGGATCAAGTAGGACTTTATTTGATTGTAATGTAGGTTGCGGGATGAGTAGGATACATTTAGATATAATGCATACACCTCCCTAAGCATTTTAATACATATAAATTAACAATTCAAACCCCACACCTATGTTGAACCAAACCCCAACCTTCATTCATAATAGCACCAAGCTCCCAATTTATTTAAGCATAAACAAAGTAAGATTTACCACTAGCAAGGAATAATTTTCTTTATAATATATACACACCAATATTTTTTTTCTTTTTCTAGATTCTAATTTTGTCCTCTCTTTTTTTCAATTCCTTACAAATGGCTCTCACGATAATTTTTTTCAAATAGTGCACATTTTTCCTTCTCTATAGTTCCACTCAAAAACTCAACCATACATCCACTTAGTTTCTAACAAGATCATAAATATATTAAGTGCTCAAAAGAAGTAAAAAGTTCAAACAGATAGATAATTCAAAAAAAGTAGATCAGGCTTGCAGTGTGATTTCCAAAGAAATAGGATCACGGGCTCAACAGGGTTAACAAGGATACACAACAATTATGCGGGTCACAGACATATAATTGAATCAACAAAGAAATATCTATATCACTTCCTAAACTGAACAAAACTACTATTTCGCTTTGCAAACACACGGGGCAAGTTTCTAGACATCACTGAAATGCACAAAATATCAACAAAACCCTCACTCATACATTGGCACATAACTCACTTAGGATCGGATCTATCCCGACTCTCTAGTCAAAACAGTTAAACAGCAGTGTAGCCAACTACCAATGCAATCAGTCTTCGAGAAGCGAATGGGCATAAAACCAAGCTGCCAAAGACATCATGGCCACAAACCGTCCACCACTTTTAAAACTCACAATTTTTCTTTATTTGAAGCAGTAACAAAGCAATGCAGAATGGTGATTCTTAAAGGACAAATGTCACCAAAGGCAAGTTTCCGCAAAATCTCCATTTTCTTTTATTTTTAGCATGCATCACTACTGTTCATATAGACCACTTTCGTAGCTTAACCCAGGTGGAACCTTTTCGCCTATTGGGATCCAGCTCATATTTTCAGGTAGAAGTACTCTTCGCTCAGGTTATTTTATGTAGCTTAACCCATGTAGTACCTTTTCGTCTAGGGGGATCCAGCTCATATTTCCGAGTAGAAGTACTCTTCGCTCACGCTTGTTTTACATAGCTTAATCCAGGTAGAATATTTTTACCTAGGGGGATCCAGGTCATATTTTCGGGTAGAAGTACTCTTCACTCGGGTTTGTTTTACGTAGCTTAACCCAGGTAGAACCTTTTCGCCTAGGGAGATCCAGCTCATATTTTCGGGTAGAAGTACTCTTCGCTCAGGCTATTTTACGTAGCTCAACTCAGGTATAACCTTTTTCACCTAGATGGATTTAACACTTTTTCAGTAACACGGGGTACCAACCCCTAGTTATATTCCTTTCGGTAATACAGGGTACCAACCCCTGGTTACATTCCGTTCAGTAATATAGGGTACTAACCCCTCGTTATATTTCTTTCAGTAATGCAGGGTACCAACCCCTTGTTAAATTACGTTCATTAATACAGGATACCAACCCCTGGTTACATTTCTCCTTAGTGATACAAGGTGCTAACCCCTGGTTACATTCCTTTCGGTTATACAAGGTACCAACCCCTGGTTACATTTCTCCTTAATGATACAGAGCGCAAACCCCTAGTTAGATTCCTCCTTAGTAAAACAGGATACCAACTCCTGGTTACATTCTTTCAGTAATATAGGGTACCAACCCTTGGTTACATTCCTTTCAGTAATACAGGGTACCAACACTTGGTTACATTTCCTTTTGGTAACACATGATACTAGCTCGTGGTTACATATCCTCACATAGATAGGTTATACTGTTGTCTTTGTCTTCCTTTCAACAAGTTAGATAGTTTATAGCTTTCTCTAACAACTCACAAAATTTCCCTAGTCCAAACTGGGGCAGAGAAATTTTGTTCGTTTTGTTCATTTTTGATGGGACTACAGGCCCTTCCTTAAGTACAAGTGACGATTGAAGCTTGCAGTTTAAGTTTCTCATCAGAAGAGAGAAGTCGTTCGATCACAAGATACTAGTAGTTAGCTTTGATAATGTGTTAGTAGCCCATCTTCTCAAGATTTATTTTCTCAAATGCTGATCGGGAAATCAAGAAATTGATAATGAGCCATAATCTTTTCTTCAAAGGGCGTCAAGATCCAATCTAAGGTCAACGCAAGCGAGCAGGTCAAGAATCAATATTTGACTCTAGAAGACACATATATAGGAATTTTGTAAATCTTAGCTTGCAGACATATTTAGTTATCTTCTCTTTTTCTTTTGATGTAAGCAGCAAGTGACAGTAACAGCAACAATAGCAGCAACAACAGTCTTAACTCCAGTGTCCGGTAGTCCTAGCTACCAAAATTTTGCCAGAACTACACTGACCTGATTACTTTATAGCCAAGGATATGTAGGCAACCTCGGAACCAAGGTTCGGTCACGTTTTTCAAAAATAAATATGTTTTGATTGGAGTTACGCACAAGCAAAATTTGCTATAGCATTCAATTTACTTTGCATGAAAACTCTTTGTGTTCTCGAGCAAATAGAGGCAGTTGTAAATATCTATTTTTTTCTCTTTATATTTTTCCTATATTACATTGTTTTTAGGTTTATTGTGTGTGTTTATAGACTTTAGCATTAGATTATTAATTAATTTATTGAGGGGTTTAAAGGTTTGGATTAATGCCATTTTTCAGTTGAATTATGCACAAATCAGGCTCAACTTTTTAGCCCAATTCGGCTGACCCAGTCCAATTGTTGGCTTGCCAAGACCCGGATCAAAACGACGTAGTTTCATAATAAAACTACGTCGTTTCACTAAATGAAGCAAGATCAAATCTTACTCATCCATTCCATCTTGATCCAATTTGTCTCATTCACTATCTACCTAGGTATTTAAAGCCTAAAAAATCTTAAAATTGCCCCTATTTCCACCCATATTTCTTTTCTCATTCCTCTCTCTTCTCTCTCTTTTCACTCTCTCTTTCTCCCGAGCCGCAGCCCCTCCGTTGTAGCCAAACAATGCCCATTGGCGGCGGACCACCTCCAAACACCCCCAAATTCACACCATGTAATCTCCACAACCTCCTATTTTCATATCTCCAAACCAAATCCTTTAAAAAAAAACCCTCAAACTCCTTGAATTTTAGATTTAAAAAATTTTAGCCGCCACTTCTTTTCCCAAATTCTTGAAGCTCTGGCCACTACCACCTCGCAATACCTAGACCAACTGATAGAGATCCTCAAGACCTATCCATTAATGTCAATTTCACCCCAAGAACACTAGTGTCACCGCCGTGATACCGCTGCCACTGCCGTCGGACGCCATCACTACCTCGCCTCTGCTTAGGCTAGTCTCAAACTCGAAATACGACTTTGTTGTTGATGATTCCGTGACTAATCATTGGCTCACCGGAGTTTGCGATCACGATTTATCAATAAGAAAATTGTACACGAAGTTCAAAGTTCTACCGAGTTGACATACCACCATTGTTTCGGCCACTTAAATTGTAAAATGGTAAAAATCCTATTCTATTTTCAATGCTGATTTTGTTTTCCAGATTATATTTTGTCTCTGATTAATTATTTTAGCATTAGTTTTTAAAGTTTGAAATGCTAAATATTTTTGTTTTTGCACTTGTTGAAGTAGTAGAATGGTTTTGTATTGATGAAAGATGAGGTAATGAAGGAATACTTGAGAGTATAGGGAACTTGTTTGGTTTCTTATTTACAACTTCAGAGACTTTTTGAGTACAAAACTCAAAAGTCAATTGTTTGGTAAGAAAATATATACTTTTGGACAGTTTTTGAACAAAAGTATGTCTTTGAATACTGAAGAGCAGATTTTATTTGGAATACTCTCTTTTGGACAAGATTGAACTCGAAAGTCTTGCCTTTTGAATTTTAGAGCAGATCTTGTTGAAAACGTGCTAGAAGTCAGTTAACATTAACTTTCTTTTACGTGGGTAGTTGAAACCATTTTTTTTTGTATGTTTATGGAGGTTAGTTTTGAATGCTTTATGTATAAAATATTGAAAATTGATTAGTGCTGAATTTTTGGCATGCCACTCTAATTTAGATCTTAATTAAGATAAAAGTGACAGCTTAATAAAGTGGTTGTTTATGCAATCATAACTTGGTAGAAATGGCTATAGTAAAATTGGTTGGGTCAATAATCTGGCCTTCAGATAGTTGTCTATGCAAACCCCAATTTCAAAGTATCCCAGGCCAAAACCTAAATTTCTGCAGGCTTAACTACAACAGGTTAAGGGCTGGCCCAATGTTAAAGTTGTCCAAAATGGGCCAGCAGTGTAAATGCACCAAAATTGGCCAAGCAGCCCCAATAACAAAGAAAGTGGCCCAATGCCATTTTAAACCCAATAAACAAAGTTGGTCCAAAATTTCAATTATCAGCTTTTCAAATAACTTTCAATTTGTCATATTTTCTTCTAAACTATGTAGCTTAATTACCTATGTAACTTAATAACCTTAGTAATTAATTTAAACGTTAGACAATTAGTAGGCACATTTTAACCTTTTCGCTCACAGATTTGCTTGCGTATAGTGATATTTAATATTCAATAAATAAATTCAATAATCACATACCGTATCTAATAGCTTTAATTAATTTCTAATTTAATCAATCCTTGGCTAATCGCATATTCGCTTGCGTAGCATGATAGTAATTTTGTATTAATTTTAAAAATTAATTTTCTCAAAGCACAATTGTAGTAACTTTTTTTCCAAAAATAATAATAATAATATTAACGTGCTAATAATCCTTTGTCATGACTGCGGATTCTCTTGCGTAGCACTATTATGATAAAATTAATAAATTTTGTCTCGATCACGCATTCGCTTGCGTAGTATCGTTATGACATCTTATCATTCAAAACTTCTTCAGTTTTTTCAATAATCAAGCAATAAAAGCGGATAAGTAAAACATAAAAATCTTATAAATCACAGTATGTCCAAAATTAATTCAGGCCAAGTTTAAGTCAATAAAGCGATCGTGCTAGAACCACGGGCTCGGGGAATATCTTACATCTTCTCCCCGGTTAACAGAATTTCTTACCCGAACTTTGGTTTCGCAGACCGATACAATAGAGTCAAACCTTTCTTTGACTAGGGATTCAAATAAAAGGTGACTTGGAACACCAGAAAAAAAAAAATCAATTCCAAATGACGACTCTTTAAATAAAATAATTCCTACTCAAGTTTGTCACTTTAATTGCAAAAACTCTTTAACCTGTAATCCATAAAACACATATCTTTTCGGGGTAAAAGGGGGTGTGACACATATGCCACAAGAGACGTACTATAGGCTTGCCCGTAGTGTAATACTCTACTAATTGAGCCCATTCAGTCAAGGATTAAGTAGGACTTTATTTGGTTGTAATGTAGGCTGCGGGATGGGTAGGATACATTTAGATATAATGCCTACACCTCCCTAAGCACTTTAATACATATAAATTAATAATTCAAACCCCACACCTATGTTGAACCAAACCACAACCTTCATTCATAATAGCACCAAGCTCCCAATTTCTTTAAGCACAGACAAAGCAAGATTTACCACTAGCAAAGAATAATTTTCTTTAGAATATATACACACCAACATTTTTTTTCTTTTTCTAGATTCTGATTTTGTCCTCTTATTTTTTTAATTCCCTACAAGTGGCTCTCACAATAATTTATTTCAAATAGTGCACTTTTTCCTTCTATGTAGTTCCACTCAAAACCCCAACCATACATCCACTTAGCTTTTAACAAGCCCATAAATATATTAAGTGCTCAAGAGAGATAAAAAGTTCAAAGATATTGTTAATTCAAACAAAGTGGATCAGGCTTGCAGTGTGGTTGCCAAAGAAATAGGATCACGGGCTCAACGGAATTAACTAGGATGCACAACAATTAGGCGGGTCACAGACATATAATTATCTCAACAAAGAAATGTCTATATCACTTCCTAGACTGAACAAGACTACTATTTCGCTTTGCAAACACACAGGGTAAGTTCTAGACATCACTTAAATGCACATCAAAAATCTCATATGACGCCCACAATGCGCCAACAAGGTACAAACTCGAATGTGATGCATAAGAAAAAATGAACTCTGGAAGAGAACGACCCAACTCGCGTAACGAATAAAATGACCGAACAAATGCTATGAACCCTTCTTAGAGAATAATAAACCAAATATACAGGAATAAATATAGGGAACCGTACTCAACATCTCACTATTTTGGCATGCAACCTGATCTACACATGATACCGTTACGGCATGCAACCCGATCCAAACATGATACCGTTGCGGCGTGCAACCCGATTCAAATAATGTACTCGTGGAGGCGTGCTACCCGATCCACACATAATAATAAATAAGGAAATATCCATCAATCCATAATGCTCATATCTATGAAATACCGAATATCAACCACAAGCAAGCCAAGTGCAAAAATACCACCTTGGGGAGACGGATAGCGCCATACGCTACAAAACCTAAGCACGGCTAAGGTGCAATAAATGACCTGCATCTCGATAGCCATCCTGCTCATACAATACCACATGCTACACGGGACCACAACACATGTGCGAATAATCAAGTCGTCTCAATCTGGAACAAACTCCCACAGTTCAGAACAAAAGGACTAGAGCGACTTCCAGGCATAAACTCTCACATTAACGATAGTACCAGAATCTCCATACTTGGTTTCAATCTTTAACAATCAAGTGACTAACATGTCACACTTATACAAATATCACCGTGGGGTACGCTCTCACGACCTTCCGTACCAGTCAGCAAAGTCTGCACCTCCATACCATCATCTGTACTAATCCGTAAAGCAATTCAAGAACCCGCAAATCAATACACAATGCTCCTTCCACAGGACACCATTCCCAAGTGACACTAGGATAATGTTAGCTTACTCTGAACATCTAAATTCTTCCTGGTTCATCCGAGCTCATAACATTCTTGTCAACACCGAACCTCATTCTTGATCCTCAACTTTCAAATTCCCATGCCGCAGAAAATACAAACCACAAGTCATGATCTAAACCGCCATGACTCTTTCGAAATCTATTTAGACCACAAGGACATTGAATCAAATACCTCCTAAATCAATCAAGTCGTGGTGGTTGTCGAGCCCACACGTATAACCACAAACCACGTGTATAACTTCAAACACCGAAGGAACTGATCATTGCCACAATCATGTTGATTCAACCATTACCAACTGTACCAACTTCTTCCAATACACTATTGACTTGCCTTAGATATAATAGTAGCTCCATTCAAGAATCATAACGAAACTCAACAACACTCCTCCCGAATGACCCACTTGACGATACCACATTATCTCAATACCCATGAACCATC
The DNA here is from genome assembly GCF_000390325.3 of Nicotiana tomentosiformis. Classification (NCBI taxonomy): domain Eukaryota; kingdom Viridiplantae; phylum Streptophyta; class Magnoliopsida; order Solanales; family Solanaceae; genus Nicotiana; species Nicotiana tomentosiformis. Next base: position 61,401 of record NW_027174747.1, on the reverse strand, counting down.
TCGTACCTTCCTCATGCATACCATAGCATCTCCAACTAGTACACCCATTCTGAAAGACCTTCAACAAATCCAAAGCTATTTATCCCTTTCCTCTAATACTGCCCTGCAGGCCCGGTGATAATATAGAACACTCCAAGCCCCCTTTCATAATCTGCTACAATAAATCAATCCTTAGCCATACAACGGACCCGAAGTACTTAGGCACTTTTTATACTAGTACTTGGTTGGTTTTGAGTAGTTACTGTGATCAGAAATGGTGCTACGAGTATACGAGTTGTGTACTATGTTATGTGATTATATCTGGGATTATGGTTATGGTTGGATACAGCTTGTTCGGGCTTATACAGTGTGTAGATGTGAGATTCGGGTCTTGAAAAGAATTATGGATGTTAGAAATTTGGCTCCAAGGTTGTTGGCTAAGGTTAAATTAATGATTTTCAGTTATGTTGTGTGGTTAGGCCTATATAGAATAGGGTGGCGTGAGATCACCCCAGGGTATGTGCGTGGTAAGGTATGTGAGATTTGAAGGTTAAGAACAACTCTTGGCACGTTCGAGGACGAACGTATGTTAAAATGGGGGAGAATGTAACGACCCGATCGGTCGTTTTGAGTATTACATCCTCGTTCCCCCATTTACTGCTCAATTTATGCTTTACAGTTGTTTTATAACTTATCGGGTTAGTTGATTCAGGCCCGGAAGGAATTCGGAGTGAAATGAGACACTTAGTTTCATAATTAAAATTTTAAGTTAGAAAAGTTGACCGGATGTGGACTTATGTGTAAACGACCTCGGATTTGAATTTTGATGATTCCAATAGCTCTGTATGGTGATTATGGACTTAGGAGCGTGTCTAAAAAATTATTTGGAGGTCCGTAGTGGAATTAGGCTTGAAATGGCGAAAGTTGAGTTTTTGGGAAGTTTGACCGGTGGATGACTTTTTGATATTGGGGTCAGAATCCGATTCTGGATATTGGCATAGGTCCGTTATGTCATTTATGAATTGTGTGCAAAATTTGAGGTCAATCGGACTTGATTCAATAGGTTTCGGCATCGAATGTAGAAGTTAGAATTTCTTAGTTTCATTAAGCTTGAATTGGGGCATGATTCATGGTTTTAGCATTGTTTGATGTGATTTGAGGCTTCGGCTAAATTTGTATGATGTTTTAGGACTTGTTGGTATATTTGGTTGAGGTCCCGAGGGGCTCAGGTGAGTTTCGGGGTGGTTTCGGACCATTTTTAGGACATTTTTAATTGATGGTTTTTGTCTATAGAGGTGTGCACCGCGATCGCGAACATTTGGTATCATTCGCGAAAAGCAAACAACAGTTTGGGGCCTTGTGAATTGCGATCGCGGAAGCTCTTTCGCGATCACGTAGAACAAAATCTATGTTGCACTGACCCGACTTTTTAATCTTATATCTCGCAATCTATAAGGAATTTTAGATGATCCAAAAATGAAAGTTGTAGCCCTTGATGTCTAGTTTTGAGAAAGTCAAACCATTTGTCATTTGAAGTTTTGTACTAAAGGTTATGACCATTATACTAGAGGCTATCTGGAAGAGTTGGGGAGTTTGTTCTTCGCGATCGCGAGTGGTTTTCCGCGATCGCGAAGGGCAAATTTTCGGTTGGAAATTTTTGTGTTTCGCGATCGCGAAGAGTAAATGCCTGGACATAAGCTATATTTTGAGGTTTCGGCCATTTTAACACATTTGGAGCTATGGAGCTCGTATTGAAGTGAGTTTTGAGGCGATTTTCACCATATGGATTGGGATAAGTGATTCTAACTCAATTTTGGTTAAATTACACGAATATATTGGGTTGAAACTACTAGAAAACTTCATAGACTTTAATTGAAGATTTGAAGGCCGAGTTGTGGTCGAATTTGAGTAATTTTGGTATGGCTGGACTCGTGGTTGAATGGGCTAGGTGATGGGCGTATGGGCGTGCACCGTAGGAATTGTGACTTGGTCAAATCCCATGGAACTGTGAAGTTGAATAACATGTTGATATCTGAACACTCTCCACGTGTTAGAGAAAATTTAGCAGAGACTCATATTAAAAATCATGCTTGGACATATGTTATTATTATTGGTACCCATTGGGGTCATTTCTGTGGTTGAATTATATGTTCAAATAGTAAATTTCTCACTCAGTCATGTTCATGCATTTATCATATCTCTGTCTCTGTTGTTATTCATTGATACGTCATATAATCATTTTTGGGCTGATTTTCATGACACTATGAGCCCGAGAGACCGGAGAGATTGATGACTGAGTGAGGCCGAGGGCCTAATTGTGAGGATAATTATGGGATCGGGCTGCACGCCGCAACAGGCTAGATTGGCTTACTATAGCACGTGAGTTGTCCATGCAGATACATCTATTGATACTATAGCACGTGAGTTGTCCGTGCAGATTATAGCGCTTGGGCTAAATGAGCCCCTCCAGAGTCTGTACACACCCCCAGTGAGCGCAGGTACCTACTGAGTGCGAGTACGAGTGCCGAGTACGAGTGCCGAGTGCCGAGCGATTGGGAGGACTGAGTGACTGTGAAGACTGAGTGACTGTGAGGACTGAGTGACTAGGAGGACTGAGTGACTGGGAGGACTGAGTGAAATGATACTCTGAGAGTATGCATATGATTTTATCACTGAGTTGCATCGCATTTACATGCACATTTGATATACAGGCATAGAGATGCATTTTTCTCATGCTGTACGGTATCACGTCATTCATTACTTCTCACACATATTGGCATATGGGCGTAGTAATGCATTTTCCACTGGCTATCTGGAGAGAAAATGAAACATCTTACTTATTGGTGAAAGAAATTTTGGGAAAAATCACAGTTTTCAGACTTACTCATATTTTGGTATTTTCAGTGAAAAGAATTGAGTTTTACTATTATACTTAAAAAGAAAATGTTTATTTTTCCGAAATTGTGAACGAACTGAGCATTTTATTATTGAGTTATTCTTTGTGTTGCCTCAATTTTATTGTTATGAGATTTTTCTGGATATTGGTGTGGACCCGACCTTTGTGTTAGCTCGTCACTACTTTCAACCTAAGGTTAGGTTTGTTACTTATTGAGTGCATGGGGTCGGTTGTACTCATACTATACTTCTGCACCTTGCGTGCAGATTTTTGTTTTTGATGTTGATGTTGATGTACATGGCGGGGGCTGGATCTGAAGATGTACCTGCGTTCCAGTCATTGCTGCCTCTTATTCATGGTAGCTTTAGAATTTTAATCTGTTTATGTATATTTCAAACAGATGATGTATTTTTATTTCATACCAGCTTTGTAAATTCTAATCTTAGAAGCTCATGATTTGTACTACCAGTCCTTGGAGAGTGTATTAGAGTCAGTTATATATTAATGAAATTGGATAGTTGTTAATTGGCTTACCTGACGGGTTGGGTTAGGTGCCATCGCGACTAGGTAAATTTTGGGTCGTGACATATTATCCCTCACTTAAACATACGTTCGTCCTCGACTGAAGATTCTCCCTTTTATTTAGTCAATAAGCCTTGGAACCAAATTCCAACCCTGAAATTCTCTACAAGCCCCGATTCTAACATACGAACACCGCATCAATCACCACATAAAGTGACTTGAGTGTTAAGAAAATGAATGCGAGTTTTGCAGATGATTGAGGTATTCCTATGGTTGGCGTTGCATGAACTTGAGAAGAATTTTCATTGAAATGACTGCGGTATTATGGCAGTAATAGAGTATGGGTATTGTTAGTTATCGAGTGTTTTAATCTATTGCTTTGAGCCAAGCAAGGGAACCTTCTATTTACAATTCAACTCATGGTTATATGTTTAATTTTAGTTTTGGTCTGAGCCATACTTGTGGATTTGTTTTGACTTGCAGAGGTTGAGATCGAGGATGACCCAAGTACTGAAATTTCTGGATACGGGTTATATTGCACTTATGAATATATGAAAAGCATGGAATGAGTGAGTTGTTATTTGTGAAGGATGTAGTGCGCAATGAGTATGAATTCGATTGGTAGTGTTAAGGCAGGGGGTACTTCTTTGGGTGTTGTTGTGCTAATGTGGAATGTGTCTTTTGGCCTGTTTGGATGGTGCAATTGATATATGAGCAGAGTGGATGACTCTCGAGAAAGTTCTAATGGATTCAAGATTAATATGTAGCAATTGAGAATTTTTGGCGGATTTGTTTATGGCTAAAATTTGAGATTTAAGTTGGATGGTGTCGGGACTATGGATTATGTATGACTATGGATTCTACATTTTAATATAATAAAGGAATGAGAAACAATTTTAAATTCACATAAGGTCCTTCAGAGTGAGTGTCTTGGTTGTTGTACTTTGTGGTGCTTAAGAAGAATACAATAGCTTATGGGCCTTATGACAGTGTAGTTATATGTTAGGATGTCTTGTAGTGAGCTTTGGGTAAGAATTGTGGAGTTATGACAAGGAGAAATGTCAACTTGAGGGTAATTCAGAATAAACTCGGAGAAAATAGGTCGACTAGGTAGTAGGCTGAACCAGTTTGGTAATGGTATGATCAGATCTTTAGGCACCTATGATGTGGTGATGCTTTACGGATGTTTTGGTGGCAATATTCTTGGATTTGGTGACCTGCGTGGATTGGTCGGGTCAAAAGGCTTTAGTTCTGATAGCTTGATTAGGCGCAAATGAATTTCAAAGAGTTCTTGATGGTTTCTACCATGGTTTGAACCGGATATTTTCTACTGGTGTGGGAAACGTGTTGTGTATTGTGATTTCCTCCCGGAAGAAAGTAAGACGAAGGTTTCTAACTTATCGGGTATATAATTTGGTGGTTACCCAGGGTTGATAATGAGAATTCTTGTTTTCTTCATATCATGGCATGATAGATGTTATGTGTTGTGTAGGGTTAAGATTTACATGTACAAGGTGACAGTTCAGTCTTGAAGAGAAGTTCACGAATTTTGGACAGCATGGTCAGTTCAAGATATTTAGATGAATGTTATAACTGCTCGGTAATTCCAGCGAAGGGTGCGCATTTCAGAAGGCGCGTTGTGTTTTGACTTGCAGATGTTCATCGGTATTGCGGTACTCACTTGGTTGATAGACTGTTGATATTCAAATTATTGTTATATGGTACGGAAGAATTTTAAAGTATTCCTAGTGGGAAGACTATGCATGAAAGATGTGTTAGTCATTCGAGTGCTGGAGTTAGGACCAGTTACGGTGATTCATATGTTCTATGAAATTGGAGACTGGGAGTTCTCAAAAGCATATTGTTTTGGGGTTGCGACCTATTTGAGGTGACTATTTTATTTAAAACTTAGTGGAGGCACTAGTTGCGTTAATTATTGATGATATCTACGCGCTATAAGTGTGCATGTATGTGAGGTTTGAGCCCATGTGCGGGCACCGGGGCAAGTATTCATACTCGAAAGAATGCCTAGGTTATGATATGCCTAGAGTTGACTATTCAGCATAGAGTTATAACGTTTCTTTTATCCGTACCTTTGTTGAGAACTATTTGGGCTACGCTTGAGGTTACAAAGAGGCTAATTTAGTAAATAAATGGGGTAGTTACTATTTCTGCGTTAACTTGCTGATTTGAAGCGTGATAGCAGACTTTGCACATGCTTACACTATGGCGTGTTATTTATACCAGTCCAGGAGCATGGGAATCTTATTTCATCATCATATACATGTGTACTTGTTTAATTGCTCATGTATGATATGCTGGGACTGGAAGCCTGTGACCATGCCAGGCGATTTATATTATTGGCACGTGAGTTGTCTGTGCTGTATTTGGGAATTCTATTTCTATGATAATTTATCTGATTCATTAATTTCCTTCATCTACAGTTGTGCACATGCGCCTACGGTTATCCTCTTCACGAAATTTGAGGAGTTTGTTGTAACATTGCGGTTGTGGTGGTGCTTGTTGAACTTTCAATATGGTTCTCTTCCTTGAGACATCTCCCATATTTGGGTACACATATTTCACAGTTGTGGCTTGAGTTATATTGATGTGGCGTGTCTGTGGGATATTTACATGTCTCTTCCGTCGTGGCGGTATTGCAAGAGTTGGAACCAGACTTATATATGTCATGAGGTGCATGGTGAACATCAGATTCGGGAATTTCGGCTATTGTTATCATAGGATGTTATTATGGTCATGTGAATTATATGGTGCATGGTGTGAATTCAGCAAAGGTATGCAGTCATGTTTTTGTACATCGTGTGGTGATTGATTCGGTGATCGTATGTTGGAAACAGGCCTAGCAGAAGATTTCGGATGTTGGAATTTGACTCTAAGGCTAGTTTCACTAAACACAAGGGGAATCTTCAGATTTGCTCGAGTCAGTGTGCTCAATCGAGTTGTGGTAGCACGGGTAGGTACACGAGGTGTTAAGCAGTGATTTCAGACAACTTCAGAGTAGTTCTTAGCACGTTCAAGGAAGAACGTATGTTTAAGCGGGAGAGAATGTAACGACCCGACCGGTCGTTTTGAGCTCTAGCACGTTGTTCTATGGTTTGAGGCCATAAGCAACTTCACATCAGGTATTGTGACTTGTACGCGTGGTCTGGATTGAATTTCGGGAAGTTCAGAGTTGAATTGGAATGAAAATTCTCATTTCGAAAGCTTTAAGTTGGAAGAATTGACTAAGATTGGATTTTTGAGTAAACGTCAACGGAATCAGGTTTTGAAGGTTCCAGCAGGTTCGTATGATGATTTCGGACTTGGGCGTATGTTCGGATCAGATTTTGAATACCCCGGGAGAGTTTCGGCTCCTATTGCGGAAGTTAGCATTTTGGAAGAATTTCTTTAATTTGAGTTGAAGTGCACTTCAATATTATCGATGTCCGTTTGAGATTTCGAGTCTAGGAATAGCTCTGTATGGTCATTCCGCTATTGGGAGCACGTCCGAAAGTGGATTTGGAGGTCCGTAGGTCATTTTGGGGTCATTTGTCGAGAGTCACCCACTCTGACCTGGTCCCGAATAAAACCAAACTCCAATGCTCTACTAGCACATAAACCCCCTCTCAAATAAGAAACTGGCTGAACTATTTTCCTTGTACATCACATCCACAAAAAGCATAAACTCTGAGTCTTCCCAAAAACCTGAACATGAATTGATAAAGCCAGATATAACACACATCCATCAAGTTCTTTGCCCGAATTACCCCTGATGTTTTTATTCCTCAATCATAATAACCCACCAATACACCGATAACCATGAACCACACAATCAGACAACCACGTGATCCAATCATAGAAGGTGGGGCTCCCTCACTGATCTTTAAGCTACCATTACATACACCCAGAACCCACGAGGATTCCTCCTTCTCAATTACCATGATCTCGCGCCTTTAAACCGCCAAATTTCTTGAAATCTTCTATCAAACTTCTCATAAACATTCCGAATTATCCACCACAATCGCATATTCGACCTTTTGTCGGGTAGTAAGTAGAACTCTTCGCTGAAACTTCATCAAAATCACGCAACCGCTAATTTGCTCACAGGAGATCACACACCTGTGGAATTCCTTACCGACATATTCCAATGATGCTGCACTGGGTACAGCTACCACGAAATCAATAAAATCTCCTGAGCCCATGCTCGCCCACCAGCTGTAAAAGTTTTTTCATCACCCATTGACACCAACTTACAGTTTGACAATACATTTCCAAACTCGAAGTCATGTTTCACACCTCTCCATTTCCAGCAAACTCCCTTCTGCCATAATCAAGCTTCCTCCGTCCAGCAGCCACCATCCCAAATGAAATGCATAGTCTTAGTCATTATCCACCATGATTCCCAAATCGCTCTAAACTTTCTTCAAGGCAAGTGGCTTCCTACCATAGAATCTATATGCTACTCTGCCACTCCCACTTCGGTTAAACCACCTCCTTTAAGCAACTTCTCGACCTCTGCTCTTCATTCTTGACCTACTAGTAATTTGACCACAATGAGACACCCCCCGCCATGTCCTTCCTCATCCTTCGCTGCCCAAATGTTGCATCAAATTTAAATCCATTTATGTAGCACCTGAACTAATAAATTTTATCCAACTCTAAGCCTCCTAAAAGATCATCTTTCTGGAATATAATAAGTGCATGAGCATTAACTAGGAACCTCCAAAACCCGGTGTCACAAGTGCATGAGCATTAACTAGGAAATATAATAAAATTCAACATCTGTCTGGAATATAAGTTAGACAGGAGAACATAAATAACTCTGATGGAGACTCTGTATATTGCAGATCGTAACATGGAATGCAGCTCCTCGTAAAGTCCCTGCAAATGTTGCGTCTCTGCGCTCGGAGGACCACCAGAAACATATATATACCTGCACAATAAGCGCACCAAGTGTAGTATCATTACGTAAATCAACGCGTACCCAGTAAGTATCTAGCCTAACCCCAGAGATATAGTAACGAGGGGTCGACATCGACACTTACTAGTTTTCCAATAAGACAGGTACTGTAAGAAGTAAATAAATATGTGGCAGAGCAGATAAACGCTATGAACAAATATAAATACGAGCTACAATCCTTCTTCGAATTGTAAACTCAACAGAGTTGAAAATTGTTATAAATTGATTAATTATGGTAATAGAGTATATATTTATGAATTTGCACATTTGTTTGACTAGTTTTGGAGAGATGAGCATCGGTTTGAGGTGTTTGAGAGGTGTTGGAGCCGGTTATAAAACTTCGGAGCGAGGTAAGTCTCATGTCTAACTCTGTGAGGGGGAAACTACCCCTAGGTGATGTATTTGATATGTGCTACTTCTTGCTGGGGCTACGTACACACGAGGCGATGGGAGTCCGTGTGTAGCTAAAATTCATGTTATTGTCCGGGTAAACTTAGGTTCATACCATGCTATAAGTGTACTATATGAGTTGTCCCTTGCCTATTAAATTGCTTTATTTTACATTACGACTTGAGACTAGACTTGCGTAGAGTGATAGACTTACTATTGTAGAGATTTGACGGGCTTCATGAGTAGCCGCAAAATAATTGTACTCCTATTACAAATTTCAACCGCGCTATGCGTTTTCATCGAAATGTTTTCCTTAAAGTTCATAACTCGCACGTTTATTCGTGAATGGGGTCAAGGACCCGTTAAAGCCTCTTATTCTAATGGGATCAGGCTGTTCGCCTCGACAGTATATTAGATACATTTATGGTTTGTGTCGTTCGACCCTCGGCAGAATCAATTTATAACAATTTTCAAAACATTCATACTCGATACTATACGTCACATCAAAATGAAATCAATAACCCAATGTCCTTTCCTTTACATTTCACGGAAACACTTTTCGTCACATTCAAATCGTCTTAACGCATCCCGCAGTTACATTGTACTCATCAAAGGCCATTCCACCACTCATCGAGCCACAAATTTCAGTCGTAGGGTCATTACCAGACATATGAGTCCAAACGTACAAGTTATAACTGAAGCTACCGAGCTTAAACTGCGGTCTAACCATGGCTTCAAGTCCTGCAGACTGGCCCATCACCAAAACACAGAATACACATCTTGAACCTCATTTTATAAAATCACAAGCTGGCAATGCACAACTGATACGGAGCACTCATATGTGCATACGAATGCGTGGAAGGAATTCAAAGAGTTATGTCTCAAACTGTATCAATTTCGCACGAAAAGGAAAGAAAGATGTGTAATACATATCCTAAATGCCCTGTAGCCTCTCGAAGATAAGTATGGACATTATCATACCAATCCGCAAGACTCTACTAGACACTTGCTCATGATTTGTAGAACCTATGAACCTAGAGCACTGATACCAACTTGTCACGACCCAAAATTTACCTAGTCGTGATGGCACCTAACCCAACCCGTCAGGTAAGCCAATTAACAACTATCCAATTTCATTAATATATAACTGACTCTAATATACTCCCCATTGACTGGTAGTACAAATCATGAGCTTCTAAGATTAGAATTTACAAAGCTGGTATGAAATAAAAATACATCATCTGTTTGAAATATAGGTCTCACGAGTCACGAGCAAGCTTAGCAGAGTCTGAAGGATCGGTACGGAGACGTCTGTACTTATCTTTCAGAGGCTATAAAGTTTAGGAACAATATCACTTCTTCCTTCCTTATTCTGGCATGTGATTTTATTCTATCATCGATGATTGAACAATTCTATTCTTGTTTTCTTGCAGACGGTGAGAACATGTAATACATCTACCGATGGACAGGGACCGGAGCCCCCAGTGGCAACTATGACCAGGGGTAGAGGTTGAGGTAGAGGTAGAGGTAGAGCTCAGTATAGAGCTCGAGCAGCAGCACCTGTTGTAGAACCTCAGGTAGATCTTAAGGAGGAGGTTCCAGTTTAGACTGTACTGGTTGGACAAGTTCAAGTTCCGGAAGGATTCATAGCTACTCCAGTGCTTCAGGACACTCTAGTTCGTTTGGTGAGTCTTATGGTTGGCGTGGCTCAGAATGGTACATTTATAGTAGCACCAGCCATCTCACAGGCTGGGGGAGGAGCACAGACTCCTACTACTCCCACTCTGGAGTAGATGGCTCCCCAATATCAGGCTCCAGTAGCACCGCCAGTTGGGGTAGTTCCGCCAGTTGTTGCGGCACAGGCCGGTGATAGGCCTGCAATGTCTTCTGAGGCCTTATTGAGACTAGATAAGTTTACTAAGTTCTTTCCAGTTCACTTTAGTGGTACACCTTCTGAGGACCCACATGATTATCTTGACCATTGCCATGAGGTATTGCGGAACATGGGTATAATTGAGACAAATGGGGTCGATTTTGCTGTATTTCAGATGACGGGTTTCTCTAAGAGGTGGTGGAGATATTATACGTTGACCAGACCAGTTGGATTGCATGCATTGACCTGGGAGAAGTTCTCACGGCTATTTCTAGAGAAGTTCCTACCTATCACATTGATAGAGGATTTTCGCAGGCAATTTGAGCGTCTACAATAGGGCAGTATGACTGTTACTCAGTACGAGACTCGTTTTATGGATTTATCCCGTTATGCTCTCCATTTACTTCCTACTGAGGGAGAGAAAGTGAGGAGGTTTATAAAGGGACTTACTCACCCTATCAGGCTTCAAATTAGCAAGGAGACCGGAAGTGAGATTTCCTTTCAGGCGGTTGCTAATGTTGCGAGGAGGATCGATATGATTCTTGCATAGGAGAGAGGGCATGGGTCTGATAAGAGGCCTCATCAGTTCGGTGGGTTCAGTGGTGCCTCGTTTGGAAGCAAAGGTAATTTTGGTAGTGGTCATCCTCCCAGGCCATTATTCAGCACTTCAGGCATCTCACGGTGCTTCAAGAAATCACGGTCCTATTATGCATTACTCTGGGCAGCCAGCTTTTAGTGCACATTCAGCTCCTATCAGTGCACCACCACTCCAGAGTTACTACTGCGGTTATCCAACCCGTTCAGGTCAATTTCAGCTTCAGCACCCATGTCAGCAGGATGGGTGTTATGAGTGTGGGAATATTGGTCACATTAGGAGGTATTGCCTTAGGTCGTCGAGTGACAGATATCGGCAGGATTCTCGTGCCATCATACCGGCACCAGTTGCTTCATCTCCTGCTCAGCCAGCTAGAGGTAGGGATCAGGCAGCTAGAGGTGGAAGTCAGTCCATTAGAGGTGTAGGTCAGGCCGTTAGAGCTGGAGGCCAGCCAGTTAGAGGCCGTCCCAGAGACGCAATTCATAGTGGTGGGGCCCAGTCCTGATTTTATGCTTTTCCAGCCAGGCTTGAGGCCAAGTAATACGATGCCGTGATCACAGGTATTGTTTCAGTTTGCCATTGAGATGCTTCAGTTTTATTTGATCCAGGATCTACGTATTCCTATGTGTCCTCCTACTTTGCTTCATATTTGGTTGTAGCGAGTTATTCTTTGAGTGATCCTGTTTGTGTGTCCACACTGGTAGGGGATTCTATCGTTGTAGATCATCTTTATCATCCGTATGTGGTTACTATTGGGAGTCTTGAGACTAGCGTGGATCTTGTAGTTCTTGACATGGTAGATTTTGATTTTATCTTAGGTATGGAATGGATCTCACCTTATCATGCTATATTGGATTGTCATGCCAAAACGGTGACCCTAGCCATGTCGGGGTTACCTCGAATAGAGTGTAAAGGGACTCTTGGCCATTCTACTAGTAGGGTTATTTCTTATATGAAGTCTCATCCTATGGTTGAGAAGGGGTGTTTAGCCTATTTGTCTTATATTCGCGTTCCTAGTACGTATGTTCCTTCTATGGACTCAGTTCCAGATGTCTGTGAGTTTCCAGAAGTCTTTCCTGCAGATTTGTCGGGGATGCCACCCGACAGAGATATAGACTTCTGTATTGATTTGGCTCTGGGCACTCAGCCCATTTCTATTCCACCATACCATATGGCCCCGTCAGAATTGAAAGAATTGAAGGAGCAATTACAAGACTTGCTTGATCAGGGATTTATTAGACCCAGTGTCTAGCCCTGGGGTGCACCAGTACTATTTCTAAAGAAGAAAGATGGCTCTATGCGGATGTGTATAGATTATCGACAATCGAATAAGGCCACTATCAAAAATAAATATATGTTGCCAAGAATTGATGACTTATTCAATCAGCTTCAGGGTGCCAAGGTATTTTTGAAGATCGATTTGAGGTCTGGTTACCATCAGTTGAAGATTAGGGCATCTGATGTCCCTAAGACAGCTTTTCGGACTCGGTATGGGCATTACGAATCCCTAGTGATGTCATTTGGGCTGACAAATGCCCCTGCAACATTTATGGATTTGATGAATCGGGTGTTCTAGCCCTATCTGGATTCATTTGTGATTGTATTCATTGATGACATCTTGATTTATTCCATCAGTCGAGAGGAGCATGAGCAACATCTCCGGATTGTGCTTCAAACTTTGAAGAAAAATCAGTTATATGCGAAATTTTCAAAATGTGAATTTTGGTTAGCTCAGTTGCCTTTTTGGGGCATGTTGTATCGGCAGAAGGCATAAAAGTGGATCCTAAGAAGATTGAGGCAGTTCAGAATTGGCCTAGACCTACTTCAGCTACAGAGATACGAAGTTTTCTAGGTTTGGCAGGTTATTATTGCCGGTTCGTGGAAGGGTTTTCATCTATAGCAAGCCCATTGACCAGATTGACCTAGAAGGGTGCCCCATGCAGATGGCCAGACGAATGTGAGTTGAGCTTTCAGAATCTCAAGACCGCTTTGACTATAGCACCAGTGTTGGTATTACCCACAGGTCCAGGATCGTATACGGTGTATTGTGATGCATCTCACATTGGGCTTGGTGCAGTATTGATGCAAGATGGCAGGGTTATTGCATATGTGTCGCGACTGTTGAAAGTACATGAGAAGAATTATCTTGTTCATGACTTAGAATTGGCAGCCATTGTCCATGCACTGAAGATTTGGAGGCATTACATTTACGGTGTCTTGTGTGAGGTATTCACTGATAATCGTAGCCTATAGTATCTGTTCAGGAAAAAAGTTCTCAGTTTGAGGAAGAGAAGATGGTTGGAGTTGTTGAAAGACTATGATATCACCATTTTGTATCACCCCAGAAAGGCCAATGTGGTAGCCGATGCTTTGAGCAGAAAGGCTGTGAGTATGGGCAGTCTTGCATATATTCCGGTTGGTGAGAAACCATTAGGTGCATATGTTCATACTTTGGCTAATAAGTTCATGAGGTTTGATGTCTCAGAGCCCAGTCGGGTTCTAGCTTGCACAGTCGCTCGGTCTTCTTTATATGAGCGCATCAGAGAGCGGCAGTATGATGATCCTCATTTACTTGTACCTAAGGGCACGGTACGACACGGTGGTGCCAAATAGGTCGTTTTGGGGAAAGATGGAGTTCTGCGGATGCAGGGTCGTATTTATGTGCCTAATGCGGATGGGCTTCGTGAACTAATTCTGGAGGAGGCCTACACTTTCCAGTATTCTATTCATCCAGGTGCCGCCAAAATGTATCAACATTTGTGGAAACATTATTGGTGGAGGAGAATGAAAAAGGATATAGTTGCGTATGTAGCTCGGTGTTTTGATTTCCAGCAAGTCAAGTACGAGCATCAAAGACCTGGTGGTTTACTTCAGAAGTTGGAAATTCCTGAGTGGAAGTGGGACCGTATCACTATGGATTTTGTTGTTGGGCTTCCACGGACTCGGAGAAAGTTCGACGCAGTATGGGTCATTGTGGACAGTGTCACGATCCAAAATTCTTGAAAGGTCGTGATGGCGCCGGACACTACTGTCAAGCAAGCCAACACCAATTCATAGTTATTCCCCTCAATTAAATAGCAAAAGATAGAGTTTAAAAAATATGTAATAATATCTTTAAAAGAATTTTCAATACAGTGCAACCCATAATCATCCCAAAACCCGGTGTCACAAGTGCATGAGCATTTACTAAGAATGTAAAATAAAATACAACTGTTGTCCGGAATACAATTGGACAGAAAAAATGTAAGTACTCTGAAGGAGACTCTGTTGGCTGTGGAACATCGTATAGAATGCAGCTCACCTAAGTCCCCACCATAATCACGCCTCTGCACCCACAAGGCCGATAAACATATGTGTACCTGCACAAAAATGTGCAGCAAGTGTAGCATAAGTACGTAAATCAACGCGTACCCAGTAAGTATCCCGCCTAACCTCGAAGAAGTAGTGACGAGGGGTCGACTCGGACACTTACTATGGGCTATAATCAATATACCAATGATATGATAAATTATGGATTTTATAAGGCAACTGTAAACTCAATAACATGAAGTAGATAAATAATTCTCTTGTTAATAGGGGGTTTCCCAATTTATTCTCATCTTTCAACAATTTAAATCTCCGGCCAATGAGGCCATATAAATTATCAATAATTCCCAAAACAATCAATTAAGTTATGCACAAATCATGACGAGATCGTACGACCCGATCTAACATAATATTTAAACTGGGCACTGCCAGAGGGTCGAATGAAGTGAATAATAGATGCATCTATAAATTTCCTCGCTCGCGAATCATACATGTGACGCGGTCCCCACTCGCGAATCATACCTACGACGCGGCAAAATATAAGTTTAACATTTAAATCATATCTCTTTCTTGATTCTTTTTAAAATAATGACAATTCAACTTGAAACATTTGAAGGAAATTACCCCGCTCGCGAAACATACATGTGACGCGGTTACACATAGATTTCTTCAACTTTTATGATATTCCTCAATTCTTTTCGAAATTTCGAAGTTCAAATGAAACCTTTTAAAACATAAGTTCTTCAATTTCAACTCCTTTCAAAAACATTTAATAAGCAGACTCAATCTCGCAACCTCTCAAGGCAAACAATGAACATAAATCAATAACAATATCAACAAGGCATGATGTGAGCCTACAACTACCCGGACGTAGGCATAGCTAGTAGCTACAGGACTCTCGTCACCTCGTACGTACGTAGCCCTCACAAATAGAAGCACACAATAATTTAGCTCACCTATGGGGTTAATTCCCTTCGCGCCTGCGATGAATTTCTCGCACATGCGGCTTCGCACCAACAGCAAAATTCTTCGCGCCTGCGATAAATCCTTCGCGCCCGCGGCTTCGCACCTGTGGAAAAATTCTTCGCGCCTGCGGCTTCGCACCTGCGATGGATTTTTTGCTCCTGCGGCTTCGCACCCGCGCCCCTTTTTCCACAGGTGCGATCACACCAGATATTGGCTGCCTCAACTTTTCTTCAAATTCCAAATTCGATCCGTTATTAACCCGGAATCCACCCGGGGCCCTCGGAACCTTAACCAATTATACCAACACATCCCAAAACACCTTACGAACTTAGTCGAGCCTTCAAATCACATCTAGCAACGTCAAATTCATGAATCGCACCCCATTCCAAGCCTAATGAACTTTAAAATTTCAAACTTCTACATTCGATGCCGAAACACATCAAACCATGTTTTATTGAACTCAAATGTTGCACAAAAGTCATCTTTGATATTACGAACCTACTCCAACTTCCGGAATCGAAATCCGACCCCGATATCAAAAAGTTCACTTCACTTGCTAGCACTTGCAGCTAGCAAGCATCAAGGTTCAAATCAAAAGTCAGCATGATTCTCCATTCAAGACACAAGATCAAGTTTCAGAAGACTTATAAATAGGAATCTTGTAACTCATAGTTGATAGCTTTGTTTAGTTTCTTTTGATTTTGATGTAATAATAGGACCACAGACCGGAGCCTCGACGAAACCTCACTCGACTCTCCAACTCATCATTCCATCACTCTTATTTAAATACACACGAGAGTATTCCCTTATAATCCGGGATATGTAGGCCGTCTAAACCAAGACTCGGTTGCACTCTTTTCTCTTATCTCTTCCCTTTTGAATAATGGTATGGCCAAAATTTAGTCATATCGCTCATCTTTTCTTTGCCTGAAAACTCTTCATTTTTTCAAGCAAAGAGGGGCATGCTGTGAGCACCTAATTTTTGACCATGCTTGAATTTTTTCCCACTCTTCTCACCAATACCTCACTTCCCACTCCATCATTTTCGCTCTCATTTTCCCGCACGTGTGTCCCCATTCTACTTTCCCACTCATGTCCACCACTCCTTGTCCCTCACTCTTAGTCCCCCCACTCATGTTCCCCACTCCTTATCCCTCCACAAACACACACGAACACTCACAAAAGTCCAAAGACCAACAAAAACCCTCTATATAGTTGCTGCAAAAATCAGCCATAAAAGGCCATGAAAACCAGCAAGAAAACAGCCTAAAAAACAACAAAGAATGACTCCAAAAACAACATAAAAATAGCTCCAAATCTAGCTGAAAAATACCATTAAAATTAGCTGAAATTTCACAATTAGACTACCCCCTTTAACACTTGAAACCTTCGTCCAAACCGAGTCGAGTCAGTGAAGTTTCCGTTCGAGGTGATTGGTATAGCTCGCTATTTGTTTGCAAGTATTTTTAAATATTTGTTGCTCTTAATTTGTTTGTTTCAATTAAAATAGTTTAATAAATATATGAGTTTGTCTACATGCGTTGTTCATAAAGTGTGACTAAAAGGATGACCTCATCGGGTCAAGTAGTTGAGAATCAAAATCTGTTAGAGTTGGATAATCTCAATAATAGAATTAACAAAAATAAATAATTTTGTCTTAATCTATGTCTGAAAAACTCGCTTCGGAATAAAGACATAAATAAAATGTCAAGGTCGTGAAGACGTGCCTTTTACCAATTTTTCCCAAATAATTAAAAGTTTGTTATTTAATTAACTCTGAGTAGACTCCAATTTTAGGTGCGATACACGAACTAAGATCAGGGATACTCGTCTTGGTTAGTGTAAGCTAGGGTTGGGGATACTCATCCTAGTTTGAAGGTTAATAAAGTTATCAATAATAAAAATAAGACATAGGCAAAACATGAAAATCAAATAAATCGCAGTTTATCCAAAATTAATTCAAGCCAAGTTGTAGTCAATAAAATGACTGTGCTAGAACCACGGGACTCGGGGAATGCCTTATACCTTCTCTCCAGTCAACAGAATTCCTTACCCAGTCTCTTATTTTTGCAAACCAATAAAAATAGAGTCAAACCTTCCTTTGATTATGGATTCAAAATAAAAGGTGACCTGGAACACCCAAAAATCAAATTCCAAGTTGCGACTCTGTAAATAAAATAATTCCTATTTCAAAAATATTTTTTTAATTGGAAAAACTCTTTAACCCCACAATAATCCATAAAACACATATATCTTTTTGGGGTAGAAAAGGGGTGTGACAGAGACGTCCGAGACCCGTAACAATAAACAAAGCCTTCAAAATTTATAAACCGGTTCTAAAGGCTATCCTCGGCAAACTATAATTTAAAAAATTATAAGTACTTTGGGGAACCGTTTCCGGTCTTACCGAACCCCCACGATACCTTAAACAAAATAATGTCCAAGGCAAGGCCTGTTCGAACCTCCGAACATGACCTAACTATTTCATGCTAAGGCATTTTGATCTTTGCAAACATAAAGAATAAAGCAAAGGAAAACAAACTTAGAGATTGTCGAACGGAAAAAAGAAGACTTATATATATATATATATATAGAGTCTTTACAAAAAAAGAAGAAGTTATATTCCCTTATAACTTCCAAACTCGAAACTAAAATGGTTGGTGGAGGGTGATGGGGTGGATTTCTTGGGTTGACGATAAAATCCCCCCTTCGGCCGTTCAAATTTTCTGTTAGTATTGCATACGAATCCTTTCATAAGCACCAGCATCAATAGTGGAGGAGATGTAGTACCCAACTTGTGGGTACCCATGCTCAATGGCAGCTTGGATGGTACTCTGAATACCTTGTTCCTTCTCAATCCGTAATCTCCCATAGCTAATCTCCCATATCTTTAATAAATCAACAACAATATTTTTTCACAACAAGGAGCTCACGGCTCAATCACAATGAGTACAAAAATCTCACAAAATATTCAGCAAAAATAATATTTCACAAATTTAACACCTTGTCTAAATATCAAAATTTTAAATATAAAATACTTCATTTTTAATAATATTTAAATTTAAGAAATTCATCCTTCAAATAATGCACAGAACAAAAGAAACAGAGTTTCAACTAAACATGTAACACACTTAGCAGGAATAGGTCAGGCAAATTTAAGATACGAAAATATATTAAGGATGATGAATATAACAGAATAAAATATTTTAATTAATATGCAACAGTGCTCTATACAATTTAAAGACATAATCTTTCACATTTAGCCAGTGTACACACTCGTCACCTCATGTACACGACTTTCAATACATCAATATTTCCATATCAATACCAATCCTAAGGGAAATTTTTCCCCACACAAGGTTAGACATGTCACTTACCTCGAACCATGCTCAACCAGTCAAGTAGTATGCCTTTTTCTCAATTTTTCAACTCCGATCGGCTCGAATCTAATCATAATTAATTTTATTCAATCAATACAAATTATAGGAATAAATTCCATAAGAAAATATAATTTTTCTAACAAAATCCGAATTTTAACCCAAAATCTCACGTGGGGCCCACATCTCAGAATCCGACAAAACTCATAAAATTCGACAACCCATTTAATTGCGAGTCCAACCATAGTATTTTTACTCAAATCCGACTCCAAATCGATATCGAAATCTCAAAAATTCATTTTATGAAATTTCTACAATGTTCCCCAGGTTTCCATCTCAAAACACTAATTAAATGATGAAAACAATAATATATTCATGTATATTGACCAAATCCGAGTTAGAATCACTTACCCCGATGTTTTCTTCTTGAAATTCTCTCAAAAATCGCCTCTTGCCAAGCTCCAATTTGTCAAAAATGGAAAATGGGACGAAGTCCCCTTTTTATAACTTAAATTTGCTATCTAGGCGTTGCCCTCGATTTCCTGCCCTCGATTTTCTGCCCTCGATTTCCTGCCCTCGATTTCCTGGCCCTGATTTCTAGCCCCAATTTCTAGCCTCGATTTCCAGCCTCGATTTCCAACCTCTATTTCCAACCTATTTCCAGCAGGAAATTTTCAAGTAGCTGTTTAAGTCCAATTTTTGATCCGTTAACAATCCGAAACTCACCCGAGGCCCTCGCGACCTCAACCAAATACACCAACAAGTCCTAAAACATCATACGAACTTAGTTGAAACCTCAAATCACATAAAACATCACTAAAACCATGAATCATACCCTAATTCAAGCTTAAGGAACTTAAGAATTTCCAACTTCTACATTCGATGCCGAAACCTATCAAATCAAGTCCGATTGACCTCAAATTTTGCACACAAGTTATAAATGACATAACAAAGCTATGAAAATTTTCAGAACTGGATTCCGACCCCGATATCAAAAAGTCAACTCCTCGGTCAAACTTCCCAAAAATTCAACTTTCGTCATTTCAAGCCAAATTCCACTACGGACTTCCAAATAATTTTCGGACACGTTCCTAAGTCCAAAATCACCATACAGAGCTATTCGAATCATCAAAACTCTATTCCGGGGTCGTTTACACATAAGTCGACATCTGATTACTATTTAAACTTAAACTTTAAACCTTGTTACTAAGTTTCATTCCTAAAACCTCACCAAACACAAACTAATCACCCCTGCAAATCACATAACAACTGTAAAGCATAAATTGAGCACTAAATAGGGGAATGGGGCTAGAACTCTCAAAATAACCGATCGGGTCGTTACATCCTCCCCCTCCTAAACAAACATTCGTCCTCGAACGGGTTTAGAATTATACATGGAGTGGTGAAAAGATGAGGTAACAGCTGTGCATATCATGTTCGGTCTCCCAAGTCGCCTCCTCGACCGGATAACCCCTCCAATGTACTTTCACTAAAGCAATGCTCTTTGATCTTAGCTTTCTAACCTGTCTGTCCAAAATGGCTACTGGTTCCTCGACATAAGATAGATCCTTGTACAACTGGACTGAGTTGAAGTCTAACACATAAGACGGATCGTCGTGATACTTCCGGAGCATAGAAACATGGAACACTGGATGAACTATAGAGAGACTAGGTGGTATTGCAAGTCTATAAGCCGCCTCTCCAACTCTTTCAAGAATCGCAAAAGGTCCGATCTACCTCAGGCTCAACTTGCCCTTCTTTCTGAATCTCATAACACCCTTCATATGAGAAACCCGAAACACTCACCAACCATTAATGCAACATCATGAACCTTCCAATCCGCATAACTCTTTTATCTAGATAGAGCTGTACGAAGCCGATCCTGAATCGATTTAACCTTTTCCAAAGCATCTTGAACCAAGTCCGTACCCAATAGTCTAGCTTCGCCCGGTCAAATCAACCCACTGGAGACCGGCACCGCCTACCATACAAGGCCTCATACGGAGCCATCTGAATACTCGACTGGTAGCTGTTGCTGTAAGCAAACTCCGCAAGTGGTAAGAACTGATCCCAAGCACCCCCCAAATATATCGTACACGCACGAAGCATATCTTCCAATATATGAATAGTGCGCTCAGATTGTCCGTCTGTTTGAGGGTGAAATGTTGTACTCAACTCCACATGAGTACCCAACTCCCGTTGTTTGGATCTCTAGAATCGGGATGTAAACTGCATACCCCGGTCAAAGATGATAGATACTGGTACACCATGAAGCCTAAAAATCTCGCGAATGTAAAACTGAGCCAGCTGCTCCGAAGAGTAAGTAGTAACCACAAGAATGAAATTATCTGACTTGGTCAATCTATCCACAATCACCCAAACTACATCGAACTTCCTCTAAGTCCGTGGGAGCCCAACAACGAAATCCACAGTGAACCACTCCCATTTCCACCCTGGAATCTCTAACTTCTGAAGCAAACCACCCGGTCGCTAATGCTTATATTTCACCTGCTGACAATTTAGGCACCAAGCTACATATTCCACTATGTCTTTTTTCATCCACCTCCATCAATAGTGTTGTCTCAAGTCCTGATACATCTTCGTGGCACCTGGATGGAGTACCGCGAACTGTGAGCCTCCTGGAGAATCAACTCATGCAAACCATCTACATTAGGCACACATAGCCTGCCATGCATCCGTAATACATCGTTATCTCCAATAGTGACTTCTTTGGCGTCACCGTGCTAAACTGTGTCCTTAAGGACAAGCAGATGGGGGTCATCATACTGACGCTCCCTGATACGATCATACAGAGAAGATTAAGAAACCACACAAGCCAAAACTCAGCTCGGCTCGGAAACATCCAATCTAACAAACTGGTTGGCCAAGGCCTGAAAATCCAAGGCTAAAGGCCTCTCTACTATTGGTAAGTATGCTAAGCTGCCCAGACTCTCCGCCTTACAACTCAAGGCATTGTTCACCACATTGGCCTTTCTGGGATGATAGAGAATGGTGATATCATAATCCTTAAGCAACTCCAATCACCTCCGAAGCTGCAAATTAAGATCCTTCAATTTAAACATATGTTATAGACTTTGGTGATCGTTATAAACCTCACAATGGACACCATACAAATAATGCAGCCAAATCTTCAAGGCATAGCTGCTAACTCAAGGTCATGGACTGGATAATTCTTCTCATGTACCTTTAACTATCTGGATGCATAGGAAATCACCCTACCGCCTTGCATCAACACTTCGCCGAAACCAATGCGCGACGCATCATAATACACAATATAAGACTCTGAACCTGTAGGCAATACCAATACTAGGGTTGTAGTCAAAGCTGTCTTGAGCTTTTGAAAGCTCTCCTCATATTCCTCGGTCCACCTGAACGGAGCTCCCTTCTGGGTCAATTTGGTCATAGGTGAAGCAATAGAAGAGAAACCATCTACAAATCGGTGATAGTACCCAGCCAAGCCAAGAAAATTCCGGATCTCAGTAGCTGATGACGGTCTAGGCCAACTCTCCACTGCTTCAATTTTCTTCAGATCTACTTGGATCCCATTGTTCATTACCACATGACCCAAAAATCCTACTGAACCAAGCCAGAATTCACACTTTGAAAATTTTGCATACAACTTCTTTTCTCTAAAAGTTTGAAGCACAGTCCTCAGGTGTTGTTCATGACCCTCCTGATTTCGGGAATACACCAGAATGTCGTCAATAAACATAATGATGAAAGAATCAAGATAGGGCTGAAATACACTGTTCATTAAGTGCATAAATGCTATTGGGGCATTGGTCAGTCCAAAGGACATTACCAGGAACTCATAATGGCCATACCGAGTCCTGAAAGTAGTCTTCGAGATATCTGGTTCCTGAATCTTTAACTAATGATAGCCTGAACGCAAGTCGATCTTAGAGAACACTATAGCACCCTAAAGCTAATCAAATAGGTCATCAATACGTGGAAATGGATACCTGTTATTCACTGTAACCTAGTTAAGTTGGCGGTGATCAATACACATCTGCATAGAGCCATCCTTCTTCTTCACAAATAAGACAGGAGCACCCCAAGGCGATACACTAGGCCGAACAAAATCGTTATCAAGCAGCTCCTGTAACTGCTCCTTTAATTCCTTCAATTCTGCTGGGGCCATACGATATAGTGTAATAGAAATGGGTTGAGTGCCCGATAACAAATTAATGCCAATGTTAATATCCCTGTCGGGTGGCATACCTGGAAGATCCGCTGGAAATACATCAGGAAAATCCCTTACTATAGGAACTGACTCCACGGTAAGAGTATCAACACTAACATCTCTCACATAGGCTAGATACGCATCGCACCCCTTCTCAACCATTCGTTAAGCCTTAATAAATGAAACAACCATGCTAGGAACATGATCCAAGGTACCTCTCCACTCTAGCCATGGTAGACCTGGCATAGCCAACGTCACCGTCTTAGTGTGACAATCAAGGATAGTGTTATAGGGCGACAACCAGTCCATGCCCAAAATAATATCGAAATCTACCATACTGAGCAATAATAAATCAGCTCTAGTCTCAAAACCACTAATAACATTCAAACACGACCGATACATGCGGTCAACAATAATAGATTCACCCATGGGTGTAGATACATAAACATATGAACTCAAAGAATCATGGGATACACCTAAATACAGGGCAAAATAAGATGACACATAAGAGTAAGTGGAGCCTGGATCAAATAAGACTGATGCATCTTTATGACAGACCGGAACAATACCAGAGATAACAGAATCGGATGCAACTGCCTCCGTCCCACCAGGAAGGGCATAATATCTGGCCTGGCCTCCCCCTCTAGGGCGACCTCTACCTGTCCGACCTCCACCTATAGCTGGTTGTGTAGGTGGATTAGCAACTGGTGCAGTGATCATGGCATGAGAAGCCTTAGGGCCCTGTGGAATGGGTGGGGCCTGAGAAATATGTGGAGGTGCACCCCTCCTAATTCTGGGGCAATCCCTCATTATATGACGAGTGTCACCACACTCAAAACAAGCCCTTGGAGGACGTGGCTACTGAGACTGACTCAGGCCTGGTCAGCTGGATTGACCGATGAAAGCACCCCATACAGGAGGTACAGTAGACACTGGCGGTGCATAATATGGAACCTAAGGTCTGGGAGTAGCTGGAATACTGTTGGAAGCTGGAAGTGCTAAAATACACTGTTCATATAACCTCTACCATGACGGGCGATAGGTGGGGCACGAGAACTGTTATATGTGCCAGAATCTCGAGGTCTCTTAGCTTCCCTCTCTTCTCTCTCCTGAGTCTGCATACCCTCCAATCTCCTAGCAATTGATACCACCTGTTGGTATGTGATGTGCATCTCCAGTTATCGGGCCATACTGAATCTGATACTAGGGTGGTGTCCCCCAATAAATCGGTGAACCAGCTCTCGAACAGTAGTAACCAAGGCTGGTGCATGCCTAGCCAAATCACTGAATCAGACTGCATTCTCTGACATAGTCATAGAATCCTGGCGCAGCTACTCAAACTCTGCGGGCCATGTATCTCTAAGACTCTAAGGAACATACTCCCTCAAGAACATATCTGAAAATTGAGTCCAAGTTAGTGAAGTTGCCTTACCCGAACTATCCAACTTATATGCCCGCCACAACTAGTAGGCCGCTCCTCTAAGCTGGAAAGCCGTGAAAGAAACCCCACTGGAATCCACAATACCCATAGTACGGAGGATACAATGGCATTCCTCAAGAAAAACCTGAGTATCCTCTGAAGCTAAACCGTTGAAAGTGGGAGGGTGGTACTTCTTGTACCTCTCAAGCCTGAGTTGCTCCCCCCTCTAAAATTGCTGCCCTGGCCTCGGGCCGAACTGGGATAACTGGATGTACTGGTATAACCTCTGGGGCATGGTCAACTTGGGCCCGTGGCTCTGGGGTACGGGCGGCGGGAGTCTGTGCTCCTCCCCCGACCTGAGATGTAGCAGGAGCAAGTGACATTAATCGTGCCTGAGCTAGAGTGCCAAACATGCTCAAAACCTGGGCAAGAGTCTCCTGAAGTGCAGGAATAGTAACAGGCATCTCAGGTGCCTGTTCTCCAACTGGAGCTACTGGTGGTTCCTCTGCAGCAGCTCGTGCGGGTGCTCTGGCTGCACCATGTGGTTTTCCTCAGCCTCTAGCTTGGCCTCTGCCCCGGCCCCGGCCTCTTGAGGCTCCAACAGGGGGCGCGAGTGTCTGATCATCAGATCCAGTTGTGCGTGTCCTCACCATCTATGAGAGAATAGAAAGACAATGGTTTAGAACTTCGAAGTCAACAAACGTGCACGATAAAGAATCAAAGAAGTGAACATTTTCCTAACAGTTACATAGCCTCCCGAAGATAAGTACAGATGTCTTCGTACGGATCCGCAAGACTCTACTAAACTTGCTTGTGCCTCATAACACATATGAACCTAGAGCTCTGATACCAACTTGTCACGACCCCGAATTCCCTTCGTAGGATGTCGTGATGGCACCTAGCCTCTAAGACTAGGTAAAGCTATCAATGCGGAATAATGAAATATAAATTGAAATTTAATCCTCAACAGTATAATAAATAAGAACTGTAAATTTAACAATTTCAACTCCCAAAACCCGATAGGAATAAGTCACAAGCTTCTAAAAATTTATTCTCAATGTCTCTATACATCAGAGTCTAAAGAAAATAAGGAAGACAACATAATAAGATAGAATGGGAATCCGGAGTCTGCGAATACTGGCAGATATACCTCAAAGTCTCCTCGTAAGGCTAATTCACTTATGCCTGGTCTGATAAGATGTACCTAGATCTGCACAAAAAGATGTGCAGAAGCGTAGTATGAGTATACCATAGCGGTACCCAGTAAGTACCAAGCCTAACCTTGGTAGAGTAGTGACGAGGTCAGGTCAGGCCCTACTGGAATAATAAAAGACAGGGAGAAAAGTTTAACAATATAATAACAATAATGACAATGGGGATAAATCAAGTAAGTAGTTTATCACAATTTAACTACACAGAATAAGGGCAATTAACACCTCGCGGAAGGAAAACAGAAATTTAAAACTTTAAGAAAACACCAAAAATAACAAAAGGCAATGCAGCCATAAAGAAATATCAACAAGGGCACTCCCGAGGTACCACCTCCATAGTCCCAAATTATAGATATATTCACAATATCTCATTTTCTTATATCACCGCGGGAGCCTTCACATTAAATTTTAAAGAAAATATTTTTTCCGAAATAGCATCCCATGTTTTAGCCACCCTTATTACACTGCATGACTTCTTATAGTTCCCCTACTAGCCACGCGTATCAAGCCACCATTATCTCACCGCATGCGTTTCAACACCCAGACCTTATACCACCGCATGCGTATCAATATCACAATTTGCACCTCAAGTGCCCAAATATTTCCACTTATCAAAGTAAATCAACAACAACAATATTTTCAACAATAAGGATCTCACGGCTCATGCCGAAATAAATCAACAACAACAATATTTTTCCACAATAAAGAGCTCATGACTCATGCCAAAATAAATTAACAACAATATTTTTTCACAATAAGGAGCTAACGGCTCATGCCAAAATAAATCAACAACAACAATATTTTTCTACAATAAGAAACTCACGGCTCAATCACAATGAGTACAAAAATATCACAAAATATTCAGCAAAAATAATATTTCATAAATTTAACACCTTGTCTAAATATCAAAATTTTAAATGTAAAATACTTCATTTTTAATAATATTTAAATTTAAGAAATTCATCCTTCAAATAATGCATATAAAAAAAGAAATAGAGTTTCAACTAAACAGGTAACACACTTAGCAGGAACAGGTCAGGCAAATTTAAGATACGAAAATATATAAAGGATGATGAACATAACATAATAAAATAATTTAATTACTATGCAACGGTGCTCTATACAATTTAAAGACATAATCTTCCACATTTATCCCGTGTACACACTCGTCACCTCGTGTACACGACTTTCAACACATCAACATTTTCATATCAATACCAATCCTAAGGGGAATTCCCCTTCCCTCCCCCTCTCCCCCCTCCCCCCACAAGGTTAGACATGTCACTTACCTTGAACCACGCTCAATCAGTTAAGTAATATACATTTTCCTCAATATTTTGACTCCGATCGGCTCGAATCTAATCATAATTAATTTTATTCAATCAATAAAAATTACAGGAATAAATTCCATAAGAAAATATAATTTTTCTAACAAAATCCAAAATTTAACCAAAAAATCGCCCGTGTGGACCATGTCTCGGAATCCGGCGAAACTTACAAAATCCGACAACCCATTCAATTACGAGTCCAACCATACTAGTTTCACTCAAAACTGACTCTAAATCGACATCGAAGTCTCACAAATCTGTTTTATGAAATTTCTACAATCTTCCCAAATTTCCATCTCAAAACACTAATTAAATGATGAAAACAATAATATATTCATGTATATGGACCAAATCCGAGTTAGAATCACTTATCCCGATATTTTTCCTTTAAAATCTCTCAAAAACTGCCTCTCCTCAAGCTCCAATTTGTCAAAAATGAAAAATGGGACTAAGTCCCCTTTTATAACTTAAAGTTTCTGTCTAGGCGCTGCCCTCGATTTCCAGCCCTCAATTTCCTACCCTCGATTTCTTGCCCCCGATTACCAGCCTCGATTTTCAACCTATTTCCAGCCTCGATTTTCAACCTATTTCCAACCTCGATTTTCAGCCTATTTCCAGCAGAAAAATTTCCAGCAGTTGTTTAAGTCCAAATTTTGATCCGTTAACCATCCGAAACTCACCTGAGGCCCTCGGGACCTCAATAAAATACATCAACAAGTCCTAAAACATCATACGAACTTAGTTAAAACCTCATATCATATAAAACAATGCTAAAAATACGAATCATACCACCATTCATGCTTAAGGAACTTAAGAATTTCCAACTTATATATTCGATACCGAACCCTATCAAATCAAGTCCGATTGACCTCCAATTTTGCACACAATTCATAAATGACATAACGGAGCTATGAAAATTTTCAGAACTGGATTCCGACCCCGATATCAAAAAGTCAACTCCTCGGTCAAACTTTCCAAAAATTCAACTTTTGCCATTATAAGCCAAATTCGATTACAGACTCTCAAATAATTTTCTGGACACGTTCTTAAGTCCAAAATTACCATACGGAGCTATTGGAATCATCAAAACTATATTCCGGGATTGTTTACTCATAAGTCGACATCCGATCACTATTTCAACTTAAACTTTAAACCTTGGAACTAAGTGTTCCAATTCATTCCTAAAACCTCACAGGACCCAAACTAATCACACCGGCAAATCATGTAACATCTGTAAAGAATAAATTGAGCAGTAAATGGGGGATTGGGGCTACAACTCTCAAAATGACCGGTCGGGTCATTACAAAATGAATACAAAGTCTAACTAATAAAAATATTGTCCGAAAGTATAGAACAATACAATAACTGAAAGAAAGAGAATCAAGGTAAGCGGACGCCAGGTAGCTACCTTGATAGTCTCCAATTGATAGCACTCTGAAATCTAGCAATTGCCGTGTCCGAAAGCACCTGGATCTGCACACGAGGTGCAGAGTGTAGTATGAGTACAACCAACTCGATAAGTAACAAGACTAACCTTTGGGCTGAAAGTAGTGACGAGCTTAGCAGGTACAATCCAATATAGAAATAACAGTACAGAAATATATACATGCTTTAAATTTTAACAATTAACTCTGTATAAATAAAATAGATCAATACTGAATAATATAAGGAATATGACATCTCAGGGGGAAACCTCGTGTACTCACGAGCACAAATTACTTGGTCACTCAGTACTATATATGGCCAATCCAGTTATCACGACCCAAAATTTCACCTGTCGTGATGGTACCTATCTCAATACTAGGCAAGCCGACAATCTCAATAAAATACCATATCTTTTAAGCTTGAAAATATAATATTTAAATTCATCGGAAGAAATCTCACAAATATAGATATAAACACTCCCCAAAATACGGTGTCACTGAGTACATGAGTATTTAATATAAATACAAAGTCTGACAGATAAAAACACAGTCTGACAATAACTGAGAGAAAGAGAGAGTCAAGGTCAGTGGATGCCAGACAGCTACCTTGATAGTCTCCAACGGATAGCACTCTGAGATATAACAGTCGCCGTGTCCAAAAGCATCTGGATCTGCATACGAGGTACAGAGTGTAGTATGAGTACAACCAACTCAATAAGTAACAAGACTAAGCTCAGGGCTGAAAGTAGTGACGAGCTCTGCTGGTACAGTCCAGTACATAAATAATGGTACAGAAATGTAGGCATACTTTCAAGTACAACAGTTAAACTCAGTACTAGCAAAATATATCAATTCTGCATGATATGAGGAATGTGACATCTCAGTGGAAAGACCTCATGTACTACTGGTCACTAATCATTCGGTCACTCTGTACTGCTTATGGCCAATCTAGCCCAGGGGTAATTTATCCCCAGATATAAATGATACAGACAAGATCCATGTCCAGAGAAAATTCATCACAGTATAAATAAGTAAGGCAAGTCCATGCCCTGGGAAGTCCATCCCGAATATATAATCATCTACGCTCACTCGGGGTTTATACAGACTCCGGAGAGGTTCCTTCAGCCCAAGCATAAATAAAGCCAATATGGCCTACTACAGGCGGGCTATCCCGATCCGTATAATAAATATGCCTATAAGGCCTGCTGTAGGCAGGCAACACCGATCCATATAATAATAAATCCTATAAGGCCTGCTGCATGCGGGCAGCCCCGATCCATATAATATTAAAGCCTATAAGGCCTGTTGCGGCGTGCAGCCCGATCCCATAATAATAATAATAATAATAATAATAATAATAATAATAATAATAATAATAATAATAATAATAATAATAATAATAATAATAATAATAATAATAATAATAATATATAACCAATATGGCCTGCTGCAGCGCGCAGCTCGATCCCATAAATATCCTCACAACGGATGAATATGACTGAGTGTGAAATGTACATTTTTAAAATAATTAATTCAATAGCAACACAACCCCACGGGTTCCAAAATTTTAGCATGTAGTCTAAACATGATCTTTAATAAGAGCCTCATCTCAATTTCTCAAATACGTGGAGGATACACGGATAATAACATGGTTCATACACGGATAATAACAAGGTTCTTTAATTTTTCAACTCCACAGAATTTATTTAAGTCACAATTTCTATGGTGCACTCCCACACGCTCGTCACCTAGCATGTGTGTCACCTCCAACAATTGATATAACACAACATTTAGGGATTCATACCTTCCGAACCAATGTTAGAAATATTACTTACCTCAAACCGTATAATTTCTTACTCCGCAATGCCCTTGCCTCGTGAATTGGTCTCTGAAAGCCTCGTATCTAGCCACAATTAATTCGATTCAGTCAATAAAAATTATTGGAATTAATTCCATAAGAAAATACTAATTTTTCCAACAAAATCTGAAATTTAACTCAAAACTTGCTCGTGGGGCCCACGTCTCGGAACCCGACAAAAGTTACAAAATTTGAAGGCCCATTCAACTAAGAGTCTAACCATACCAATTTTACCAAATTCTTACATCAACTCGACCTCCAAATCCACAAATCTTATTTTCAAATCCCTAGGTCCAAATCCCGATTTATACCTCAAAATCATATAATCTAGTCGGACTATTCGATGATAATTTAATATTATGGAGTAGAAATGATCACAAGTGTCTTACCTCAAGATTTCCCGATATTTCTCGCTCAAATATCGCCCCAAGCCGTGTTTTTTCGTCCAAAAATATTGAAATGAGCTAAAAAATAAAACTGCTCAATAAAAACACTATTCAAATCGCTAAAAGCCCAATTCCCATTGCTAAAAGTGCCAAATCTGGTCGCTAAAGGTGCGCACTAGAACCTGTTGGACCAACATTATATATTTTCACTAAAAAAGCTCTAACTCCATCATACGAACTCGGAATTTAACGATTCTTGTTCCAATGAGTCACAAATAATAATACAAACCTAGTCCGTCAATCGAAACCTAATTCGGAGCTCAATGTGATACCAATTTAGCTTGTTAAATAATTAACTCATTTTTCATACTAAAAACCCAATAGCGACTTGATGAAATTAGACCAAACTTTTCAAATCATTCCTATAATCTATTATCAAACTCCAGGAAGTATCGAAATCGAATTTTGATCTCTAGAACTAAAAATGGAGTTTGGATTATTACATGCTTATGATGTTCTGCCTTGTTTCGTATAATAAAAATCCTGAAATTCTCCTTTGATGCCTCCAATGGATTCCTTATGAAATTTCAGTCAAGTTAGGCTTTTTAATCACCCAATTTGGCCTTGATGTTTTGAAGATTTAAATGAAATTTGGAAATTTAAGGGATAAAATTGACTGGTGGTGCCCCAGGTATCTGAAGTCCCTGCACTACCTGCTCTAGAGTACTGGCAATAGGGGTATGAGTACCTCCCCCAGCCTGAGAAGTGGCAGGTGCGGCCTGACCCGAAGCCACCTGAGCTAGGCCAGTGCAAACAGTCAAAATCTGAACTAAAGCCTCCTGAAGGCCGTGAATCACAATGGGTACAGCTGGTGCCTGAGTTGGTCTTGTCGGCTCAGCCATATCTGGAATCTGCTCCTGAGCTGGAGCAACGGGTGGTGCTACAGGTGCTGCTCCAACAGTTGTACGGGCTATACCTCGACCTCTACCTCGTCCCCAGCCTCTACCACAGCCCCGGCCTCTCGCGGCTCTAACTGGTGGTAGACTGTCCGATCCGGTAGTACGTGTCATCGCCATCTGTGAGAGAATAGAATTGTAATTTCTGGAATCAACATATTCGCACGACAGAATACAAGAAAGTGAAATATTTCCTAAGGGTTCGGCAGCCTCTCGAAGATAAGTACAGACGTTCCGTACCGATCCGCAAGACTCTACTAAACCTGGTCATGACTCGTGAGACCTATGTAACCTAGGCTCTGATACCAACTTATTACAAACTAAGTCGTGTCCTTAAATTGTGGTGAGAAAATATCTGATTTTGATTGTGCTAATTATTTCATGATTACAGAGGTTATAAGTAATTAAAAACACCTCTTCATATCTTATTTTGATTAAGAGAGTTATTTCATGATTTTGGAGGTTATAAGTAAAATCACGTCTTCATATCTCATTTTGATTCTGAAAATTATTTCATGATTTTGGAGGTTATAAAAGCACGTCTTCTTATCTGATCTTGATTATAAGAATTATTTCATGATTTTGGATGTCATAAAAGCTGTATCCTTATCTGATTTTAATTATGAGAATTATTTCATGAAATTGGAGGTTCTAAAAGCGCATATAATATAGGTTAAAAAGTTACCAAGATTGTACCAAATCTTACCATGAATCTGTTTTTGCGAGACTATTATCCAAGATTTATTATCATTCATAATAAGAAAACGGAACGAAAATATTTTCCTGAATCGGAACATACAAAAAGACCGGGTAATTTGGTACGTGTATATTTAGTCGTTGCAGAAAAGAAAATTGCTAGTACTTAACGGAATGGAAGAGATACACAACCTACCGAAACAAGTAGATAATAACACTAACAATACAAGTATATCATAATCCTAACAATATGATTAGATTTTATCTTATCTTGATGTCCATATATGGCAACGAATCTACTAGAGTACTAAATAAAGCCGTCTTGTAGTGGCGGGGTTTGGCAGAGACTACCACCTCGTAAATTAAAATCTAAAAGGTAAACACAAAAAGAAAGAGAACATAAAGAATCTATCATTAAAAATCTACGATTACTATATAATCCTCATGTTGTCTTATTAAAAAAAATAAAGAAATTTGTGATGCAAATTTTAGTGTAGGTGATACACAAAAAGAAATTTTCACTTTCAAGAGCTCTTCGAATTGAGATTGAAGTTGCATCCAAAGTACTCAAATTGTCATTCAATTATCCGAATTCATTTGTAACAGCAAATTCTCTTAACTATACATATAGCACTCAGAAGGTCACTCAACTAGATTTTTTAAAATTTTGATTACTAACGAGCGCAAAACACACACTTAAATTATGCTCGCTAATCAACGATAGTATAGTATAATAACGTATCCACAGAGATTGGATTTAAACGGTATTCTCATGGTTTTTAGCTTGATTGCTATCCAGGTAGATCAACAATTGAGATTTATATAATTTATCGTTAAAATTAACTAAGAATCTAAAGCTATTGACTAGTGACTATCGAGACAAGAAATAAGCAAATAACGTTATCAGTGGGAGAATGTAGGGTTTTGATAGGATAGGTGCAAGATAATTGTTTGGGATCTAACTCAAGATAATTCACTTCTAATTCAAGTGAGTCTCTCGAATTCACTCAATTATTGGTTCAAACGTTCAGCAGAAACTCCTCTCTCGATTAAGCCTTAACCTCACGAGACGAACCAAATTAAGCATTGTCAAGATATGCAAGAATGCGTAGTGGATGGGTCTTTAGGAAAATCTCTTTCTATTATTCTCCTAACTAGGTTTAATCAATGATTCAACTAGCCTCTTTCGATTACTTAGAAGAATCTATTAACTCAACCAACAATATAATGCAAAGATATCACAAGTTATGCCTCTCTCGATTACATGAACTAGTGAATATAGACCCAACAATTAAATCTTCCAAAACGATTCAATTCATAAAACTAGAGTTATAATCCACAAACAATAATCAATACACCAAATCCATCAAACCCTAATGGGAACTACTCCATAGACATGGAGAAATTCATCACAAATATAACTAACCTATAGGAAAACATAGATTCAGTCCAAACTCGGATCTTGAGTGAGGAAGGAATGATGAAATTCTTGTGCTTGTTTTCTTCCAACTTCTCCTTAGCTTCCTATCACGACCCAAAATGCTAACTTGTCGTGATGGCGCCTATCTCAATACTAGGCAAGCCGATAACCTCAATAAATCACAATAATCTCTTAAGTTTGAAAATATAATATTTGACTTCTGAAAGGAAAGAGAGCCAAGGTCTGCGGATGCCAAGAAGCTATCTTGATAGTCTCCAACAGATAAATCCTCAAATTTGGTGACCGCCGTATCCGGAAGTACCTAGATCTGCACACGAGGTGCAGAGTATAGTATGAGTACAACCAACTCAATAAGTAACAAGACAAACCTCTAGGCTGAAAGTAGTGACGAGCTCAATAGGTACAGTCTAGTATAGAAATAATAGTACAAAAATGTAGGCATGCTTTCCAGTTCAACAGTTAAACTCAGTACAGGAAAAATAGATAAAATCTGCATGATATGAGGAATATGACATCTATATATCTACATGCCAAGAGTGGGTTGCTCTAGTGGTGAGCACCCCTCACTTCCAACAAAGAGGTTGTGAGTTCGAGTCACCCAAAAGCAAGGTGGGAAGTTCTTGGAGGGAGGAAGCCGAGGGTCTATCAGAAACAGCCTCTCTACCCCAGGGTAGGGGTAAGGTCTGCGTACACACTACCCTTCCCAGACCCCACTAGTGGGATTATACTGGGTTGTTGTTGTTGTTGTTGTTGCTGCTGTTGTTGTTATTTATCTACATGCCAAAGTATATGTTGTATGTGATGTACCACAATGGAAACCTCATGTACTCACACTCTAAGAATACTCAATCACTCAGTACTGTATATGGCCAATCCAGCCCAGGGAAGATCCATATATATATATATATACACATCAACTGACAATCAGTCACTCAGTACTGTATAAGGCCAATCCAGCCCAGGGGAAGATCCATCCCCAAATATAAATGATTCGGACAAGATCCATGTCTAGGGAAGATCCATCCCTAAATATAAATGATTAGGACAAGATCCATGTCCAGGGAAAATCCATCCCTCGATATAAATACTTCGGGCAAGATCCATGACCAGGGAAGATCCATCCCTCAATATAAATCAACCGCGCTCACTGTGGAGGGTGCAGACTCTGGAGGGGCTCCTTCAGCCCAAGCGCTATAATAGCCAGATCCAGGCATAAATAAATAACACATGCTGCGGCGTGCAATCCGATCCCATAAATATCACTCAAAATCTTCAGTCTCTCGGGCTCTCAATGACATGAAAATCAACCTGACATGATGATATGATGTATCGATGAATGACAACTGAGACTGGAATATGATATGCAAATGATAGATGTGACTGAGTACAAAATTACAATTCAAACAAGTAATTCAATAGCAATAAGACCTTTGTGGATCCCAAAATATCGGCACGTAGCCTAAACATGATCTTTAACATAAGTCTCAGCTCAATTTCCTCTAACACGTGGAGGATATGTGGATAATAACATGATTATTTGATTATGCAACTCCACGAAATCAATCAAGTCACAATTTCTATGGTGCACTCCCACACGCCTGTCACCTAGCATGTGCTCACCGCCATACAATTCAGATAATACATAATTCGGGGATTTATACCCTCAGAATCAAGTTTAGAAGTGTTACTTACCTCAATCCGAGCAATTCCTTATTCTAATAAACCTTTTCCTACTGATTCATCCTCCGTACACCTCGAATCTTAGTCAAAATAATTAGATACAATCAACATGAGGTATAGGAATCAATTCCATATGAAAATGCTAAATTTCACAATAAAAATCCGAAATTAATTCAAAAATCAACAGTAGGGCCCACGTCTCGGAATCTGACAAATTCAAAAAATCTGATAATCCATTCAATTACGAGTCCAACCATACTAATTTTACTCAAACTCGACTCCAAATCGATGTTCAAATCTCGAAAATTTATTTTATGAAATTGTTGGAAATTCCGCCAATTTCTCTTGAAAAATCAATAATCTAACGCCGAAAACAAAGATTAATTCATGGAATATAATAACAAGGGAGTGAAGAACACTTGCCCCAAGTTGTGTGGTGAAATTCCCTTTGAAAATCACCCAAACCGAGCTCCTCAACTCCGTTTTCGTCAAAAATGGCAAAAACCTCCCATTTATAGGGACTTTTAGTGTTCGGGTGCCACTGGTGGCATGGGGCGCTGCCTGTGGCGTCGTTTCCATAACTTCAGAAGTTCCAGTGCCAGGGATAGCGCCCCATACTACCCTGGACGCTGACGACGACGGAAAATATTTTCTGACACGGAAATGGGCATAACTCTTTCATACGATGTCCGAATTTGACGATTCTTTTTGCTATGGCTCCGAAATTTCAATACGGATCTAATGCTTCAACCAAAACTGAATTTGGAGCTCATTTTATTAATGTGAAACAACTTAATCTTGAAGAAACAACGTCGGAACATTCTACATTCGATGCCGAAACTTAGCAAATCAAGTCCAATTGACCTCAGATTTTGCACACAAGTCATAAATGACATAACAGACCTATTTTAATTTCCAGAATCGGATTCCGACCTCGATATCAAAAAGTCAACTCCCCGGTCAAACTTCCAACTTAAATTTCTATTTTAGTCATTTCAAGCCTAATTTAACTACGGACTTCCAAATAATTTTTCGGACATGCTCCCAAGTCCAAAATACCATACGGGGCTATTGGAATCATCAAAACTCTATTTCGGGGTCGTTTATATATAAGTCAATATCCGGTCAAGTACCTCACCGAACCCGAACTAAGTACCCCAGCAAGTCACACAATAGCTGTAAAACACAAACTGAGCAGTAAATGGTGGAACGGGGCTGAAATATTCAAAATGACCGGCCGGGTCATTACACTTCCTTAGGTCAAAAGTATGTCAAAAGTCCTCTCAAAACGTGTTTCTAGTGTATTTATACCAAGTATGAACGAACCCGGACAAAAGTACCCTCTTTTAGCAGAAGTGGGAAAACCTGCAAACTTTTTACACTTCATGCGTCGCACTATGCTATGCAGGGTGCGTAGCATTTGTCATGACCCGAAATTCCCACCTTCGGGACCGTGATGGCACCTAACATTTCACTTGCTAGGCAAGCCAACGTTAGAATAATCTTAACTATTTTTTAAATAAATTAAATTAAACGGAAGTCAATTACTGAAATAAAGTATGGAATACCATAACTACCGAATCATCAAAATACATCCCCGAATCTGGTGTCACAAGTGCACAGACTACTAGAATAATATAAATAAAGGTCTTAATAAAATTCAAGTTGTTTGAAAGATAATACACATCTAAGATAAGATAGAAGGAGACTTCAGAATTGCGGACGTTGTGCAGTTATACCTCAAGTCTCCTCTGGGTAGCTGAATCCGAGCAAGTCTATGGTACGCCGCTGGGACCAACTTCAAAATTTGCACAAAAAGTTCAGAGTGTAGTATGAGTACAACCGACCCCATGTACTCCGTAAGTGCTGAGCCTAACCTCGACGAAGTAGTAACGAGGATATGACAAGACACGTACGTAAACAACTTGTACAACAATAAACAAATACGAAGCAACAATAAAACAATAAATAACAATTTATAAATTTAGGAAGGAATATGCGAAGGGGAATAAATATAATAATTTCAGCAGGAGAAGTATAACATAGCAGCCAATTAATTCATCAACAATAAAATGAGCAGCTGATAATATGAAAATGGCACGGCACCACCCTTCGTGCTTTTACTCTCATTCTTCCCACAAACTGATAAATAAATCATAATAATTGATACGGCATCACCCTTCGTGATTTAACTCTCATTTAAAATGGCACGGCATCACCCTTCGTGCTTTTACACTCTTTCTCACCATAGCAAGGATAATATAAATAATATAAATGGCACGGCATCACCCTTCGTGCTTTTACACTCTTCCTTATCATGAAAAAAATAATACAAATTAAGAAGAGTATTTAAATGCGGGGATATATACTTATCAATCAATTCAATACCAGAATACCGACCTCACCTTCCAAAATATTCAACAATAATTAAACTAATAATAATCTTATACAAAATGATCAAATAAAAAATAATAACTTAAGCAGGAATATCTTAATTAAATAGGCAATTATTCACAATAAACAAATTCCACCCGCATGCTTTGACTCAACCACAACACATAAGTACTCGTCACCTCACATATACGTTGTACCTGCACATTAAATCATGTAGCAAATAGACAAATAAGTCATACTACCTCAAGTCAAGGTTAACCACGACAGTTACCTCGCTTCGCAACCAAATTCAAGATTCCAATAAACCTTTTCCTCGCGAATTGATGTCCAAAAGTTTCAAATCTAGTCACAAACAAGTCAAAATACTCAACACGAATCATAGGAATTAATTCCATATGAATTTACTAATTTTTCGGATTAAAATCCGAAATTCATTTTCAAAATTGACAGTGGGATCCATGTCTCGAATCTTGGAAAAACTCACAAAATCCAAACACCCGTTCCGATACGAGTTCAACCATACAAGAACTATCGAATTCCGACATCGGATTGGCTTTCAAATCCTAAATTTTTATTTTTGGAAAGTTTTACAAAAACTCCAATTTATTCCATTTAAATCTGAAATAAATGATGAATATAGACATGAATTTATGAAATATCATCAATATATGATAATGAACACTTACCCAGTTCGAGGTCGTGAAAAACTCCTTCAGATCGCCCAAAAACCGTGGTTTTAAAACCCAAACGAAATGAAGAAAAATGGCCATTTTCAACCCCTTAATGTTCTGCCCAGTCTCGCATTTGCGAGAAAAGGGCCGCATTTGCAAAGACAAGCAGCCAGGCAAGTTCCGCATCTGCGTAAAATGGGCCACATTTACGGCTGCGCAGAAGCGCAAGATGGAGTCGCAGAAGCGACGAGGTGCGCATTTGCGATCGGCTGGCCGCAGAAGCTTTAGCCTTTAGATTTCTAGTTTCCGTTAAATGGTAATAATTTAATTTAGAGACCTTCGAATTCAATTCCGGACATACACCCAAGTCCTAAATCACGATACGGACCTACCAGAACTGTCAAAATACTGATCCAAGTCTGTTTGCTCAAAATGTTGATCAAAGTCAACTCAGTTGAGTTTCAAAGCTCTATTTCGCATTTTAATCCATTTTTCTCATAAACATTCTCCTGAAAATTATACAGACTGCGCACGCAAGTCGAGGAATGATAAATAGTACTTTTTAAGGTCTTAGAACACAGAAATAAATATTTAAATTAAAGATGACATTTTAGGTTATCACAACATAGTGTCTTTTTCTCGGTTGTAAACTCTCTGAACTTAGCTTGTCTAACGAAATTTTGTATTAATGCTGAGCTTAATGTCATGCCTTATGGGACGCACTAGTACTTGTTTTTGCTCTAGCCCTTGCTCTTTCTTCCAACTTTCGTGTGCAACGCCGGTCCACGAGCTCCAAATTAATTCTTTGAACTTTTACTCATATTTCAAAGCTCCAAATGATCCGAATTAGCTCTAGAACATCTTCTTAACTCAGCGGCATCTCCTACAAAGCATAAAATACACAATCAGTGCAAAATACTACTAATTAAAGCTCAAACACAAGTAAAGTGCAGTAGATTAGAGTGCAAAATGCGACTAAAATACGTGTTCCTAGCGTACCATCAACACCCCACACTTAAACCATTGCTCATCCTCGAGCAATCAAACTACACTTCACGTATACACGACCCTTTTACACAACTCTCATAGCTCATCATACCAAGAATATTTAGAACAGACTAAGCACCCTAACGTGACGTCCTTGCCTCAAGATTTGACTCAAATGCACCATGCATTTTTTATAACTTACTCACTTACTGTAACACAGAGGTCAACAACATTACCTTTCCTTCGTGAATCAAGTGGCCTCACACAACAATAGAGATTAGTTCCATACACACTAAAATTCAAGAACAAATAGGAACTCAAGATAGAAAGAATTCACTCACTCTCAGAAATAAAATTCATATTGTAAATATCTATTTTTTGCTCTTTCTATTTCTCCTATATTACATTGTTTTTAGGTTTATTGTGTGTATTTATATACTTTAGCATTAGATTATTAATTAATTGATTAAGGGGTTTAAAGGTTTGGATTAATGTTATTTTTCAGTTGAGTTATGCACAAATCAAGCCCAATTATTTAGCCTAATTCGACCGACCCAGTCCAATTGTTGGCTTGCCAAGACCCGGATCAAAACAACATAGTTTCAACATAAAACTACATCGTTTCACTACATGAAGCAAGATCAAATCTTACCCATCCATTCCATCTTGATCCAATGGCTCTCATTCACTATCTGCCTAGGTATTTAAAGCCTCAAAAATCTGAAAATTGCCCCCATTTCCAACCATTATTCTTTTTTTCCTTCCTCTATCTTCTCTCTCTCTCTCTTCACTCTCTCTTTCTCCCTAGCTGCCGCCCCTCCTTCGTTGCCGAAAACTTCCCACCGGCGGTGGACCACCTCCAAATACCCCCAAATTCACACCATGTAATCTCCATAACCTCTTCTTTTCATATCTCAAAACAAAATCCTTCAAAAAACTTTCATACTCCTTGAATTTTAGATCTAGGAAACTTTAGCCGCCACTTCTTTGCCCAAATTCTTGAAACTCCGGTCACTACCACCTCGCATTACCTATAT
The DNA here is from genome assembly GCF_000390325.3 of Nicotiana tomentosiformis. Taxonomy (NCBI): domain Eukaryota; kingdom Viridiplantae; phylum Streptophyta; class Magnoliopsida; order Solanales; family Solanaceae; genus Nicotiana; species Nicotiana tomentosiformis. Next base: position 20,844 of record NW_027174747.1, on the reverse strand, counting down.
CAATAGATAGAGCTCCTCACGACCTACCCATTGATGTCAATTTCACCCCAAGAACACCACTGCCGCCGGAGCGGTACCGCCGCCACTGCCACCCGCCGCCATCAATACCTCACCTCTCCTTAGGCTAGCCTCGAACTCAAAACATGACTCTGTTGTTGATGATATCGTGAATGATCCTCGGCTCACCGGAGTTTGCGGTCACGATTTATCAATAAGAAAATTGTGCTCGAAGTTCAAAGGTCTACCGAGTTGGCATACCGCCATTGTTTCGGCCACTTGAATTGTAAAATGGTAAAAATTCTATTCTTTTATCATGGCTGATTTTTTTTTATTTTTATTATTATTCAGATTTTATTTTTTCTCTAATTAATTATTTTAGTATTAGTTTTTGAAGTTTGAAATGCTAAATTTTCTATTTTTGTACTTGTTGAAATAGTATAATGGTTTTGTATTGATGAAAGATGAGGTAATGAAGGAATACTTGAGAGTATAGGGTACTTGTTTGGTTTCTTATTTATTACTTCAGAGATATTTTGAGTAAAAAAATCTCAAAAGTCAATTGTTTGGTAAGAAAATATATACTTTTGGATAGTTTTTGAACAAAAAACTGTCTTTGAATAATGAAGAGCAGATTTATTTTGGAATACTCTCTTTAGAGCAGATCTTGTTGAAAAATCTATCCAAAAAAAGAGACAGATTTTTAATCATGAAATACCTGATTTTTCTCCGACAAAAACACATACATCTTTAGAGTAGCAGGGAGATCTCTACTAACTAGAAAAAAAAGGAGAGAATTTTGAGAGAAAAATTTCAGTAAAATCATATTTAGTAGTGAAAATTGGGAGCTTTGTGAGTGTCTCTTAGAGTGCAAAACCTTTGAGAAATAATAGAAAGACCCTTCAGGTAATTTGTGAAGTTGTTTAGCCACTAGTTTCAAGCATCTTTATTGGTTTTCTGGGCTGTCTTAACGCCATTTTTACTGCTGTTTTTTGCTTCTATTCTTGCTAATTCTACGACTGTATATTTATAATTCTGCGATCCAGGTATTATTTTTACTTTGTATTGCATACATTCAGAAGTAATAAAGATTTGAATTTAGTTTGGATTGTTGGAACATGAATATGTTTAATTTTGTCTAAGAATAAATATTATGATTGTGATTGAACCTGGAAACGTGCTAGAGGTGAGTTAACATTAACTTTCTTTTACATGGGTAGCTGAAACCATTTTATTTTTTGTATGTTTATGGAGGTTAGTTTTGAATGCTTTATGTTCAAAATATTGAAAATTGATTAGTGCTGGATTTTTGGCCTGCCACTCTGATTTAGATCTTAATTAAGATAAAAGTGGTTGTTTATGCAATCATAACTTCGTAGATATGGCTATAGTAAAATTGGTTAGGTCAATAATCTGGCCTTCAGGTGGATGTCTATGCAAACCCCAATTTCAAAGTATCCTAGGCCAAAACATAAATTTCTGCATGCCCAACTACAACAAGTTAAGGGCTGCCCCAATGTTAAAGTTGTCCAAAATGGGCTAGCACTGTAAATGCACCAAATTGGCCCAGCTGCCCAAATAATAAAGAAAGTGGCCCAATGCCATTTTAAACCCAATAAACAAAGCTGGTCAAAATTTCCAATTATCAGCTTTTCTAATAATTTAATTGTCATATTTTCTTCTAAATTATGTATATTAATTACCTATGTAACTTAATAACATTAGTAATTAATTTAAACGCTAGAAAATTAGTAGGCGCATTGTAACCTTTTCGCTCACAGATTCGCTTGCGTAGTGTGATATTTAATATTCAATAAATAAATTCAATAATCATATAACGTATCTATTAGCTTCAATTAATTTCTAATTTAATCAACCCTTGGCTAACCGCTGATTCGATTGTGTAGCGTAGTAGTAATTCTTTTTATTAATTTTCAAAATTAATTTTCTCAAAGCACAATTGTAATGACCTTTTTTCCAAAAATAAAAATAATAACGTGCTAATAATCCTTTGTCATGACTGCGGATTTACTTGCGTAGCACTATTATGACAAAATTAATTAATTTTGTCTCAATCACGCATTCACTTGCGTAGTGTGGTTATGGAATCTTATCATTTCAATTTTTTTTAATTTTTTCAATAATCAAGCAATAAAAGCGGATAAGCAAAATATGAAAATCTTATAAATCACAATTTGACAAAAATTAATTCAAGCCAAGTTTAAGTCAATAAAGCGACCGAGCTAGAACCACGGGGCTCGGGGAATGCCTTACACCTTCTCCCCTGTCAACAGTATTTCTTACCCGAACTTTGTTTTTACAGACCGATAAAAATAGAGTTAGACCTTCCTTTGACTATAGATTCAAATAAAAGGTGACTTGGAACACCGAAAAAAAATAATCAATTCCAAGTGGCGACTCTGTAAATAAAATAATCCCTACTCATATTTGTCACTTTAATTGAAAAAACTCTTGAACCCACAATCCATAAAGCACATATCATTTAGGGGTAAAAAGGGGTGTGACAGCTCTGGCGACTCTGCTGGGGACCTAACCAGAATTCGAGCTTGTACATTGACTTTATTTGGCTTTATTAATTTTTTATAATATTTTCAGAAGTCTTTCTCTCAGAAATATAAAAAAATCCAAAAATATTTTCTTCCTTTTTTTAGAAGTCTTTCTCCAAAAATTCAAAAAGAATCCAAAAAATATTTTCTTTCTTTTGAAATTTACAAAAACAAAAATAAAAATCCAAAATATTTTCTTACTTTTTAGAAGTCTTTCTTTTGAAGATTCCAAAAAAAATAACAAAACAAAAAAAAGCGAAGTAAAAAAAATATCTTTCTTCTTTAGAAGTCATTCTTTCAACAATCCCCAATTTTCAAAAATTTAAAAATATTTTTCTTTGAATTTTGAGACATCAAATCCATAAAAAAAACATTTAAAAAAAATTGAATTTCAAAATATTTTCGTTCTTCTATAGAAGTTTTTCTTTCAAAAATTATAAAGAAAACTCTTAATCCAAAAATATTTTTGGAAATTCAAAATCCAAATTTTTTTTTCTTCTTTAGAAGTCTTTCTTGCACTAATTCAAAAAAATAAAAAAAATAAAAAACAAATCGAAATCCAAAAAACAATTCTTTCTTCTTTAGAAGGTTTCTTTCAACAAAAAAAAATCCAAAATATTTTCCTTGTTAGGAGCTTTTGTGGGATTATTTGTATATGAGTAAAAGAAAAAGAGTTAGTTTATTTACTTTATTCTTGTTCCCCTCGAACTGCGCAAGATATGATTCATTTTCCCACATGATACGTAGGCAACCCAAATCAGGTTCGATCGAATGATTTTGAAAAACAAAAGTGAAAAAAGAAAAGAAAAGAAGAAGAATTAAAAAGAGAAAAAGAAAAAAAGAAAGAGCAAAAGAGTTTGTTCATTCTAACATGCTTGTTGTTTTGAAATAAAACCTAGTTAAAGGTGGTCGGTTTGTTGGTTTGCAGTGGTGAAGCACGAAAACAATCCAGGATCACTCTATCATCTTCTCAACCAAGGGAATAAGCACGGCTATTGTTGATCCAACTAAGATCACAAAAAGGCAAGTACACAATTTGGTGGTTAAAAGTAGAGGCAAATGTTGGTTGACTTTTAATAGGTTTGAGCAATAGAACATGCTTTGTGTGAGACGATCTGTGATGATAGGGACATGAGAATTCTTCGAAATCTTTTGGCAAATTGGTTGCTATGAAATTTCTCATGCCGCCAGTCCTGAAATCAGATAGCCAATATTAGGAAACGATTTGATCAAAAAGTTAAAATTTGAATGTTGATTCCAAAGCAATCTTATTGAATTCCGTAGTAATGCTGATGTGCAAATGGGTAGCTAAGATGTCAAGCTTGGTAATTGGAAAGCCACTCCCCCCTTGTCGAAAAGGAGTCTTGGTAACTTATTTTGTCATAATTTCTATCATCTAGACTACTTCGAGGCTGTGATCCAGATGTTGCTTTTTTGTCCTGTCATCAAACCTCTCTATCCTTTAATCAATAAAATGTAACTTTTCGTTTTGTGTCATTTTAATCCATTGTGTTTAATTCTTCTTGCATATATGTTTCTTTTCACGCCAATTTTATTGATATGACATGCATGCAGAGATTTCGGCTAGATTTTGGAAAGCCTGTCCAATCTTAAATTAAATCAAGAAAAAACACTTTGAAGATAAGGAAAAGGCTGAAACATTTTGATGATAAGACTATGTCAAGTTCACGAGGAACTAAAATAGTTATATCAGTAGAGGTTAAAGATCTTCATCTCAATCTATCATGAAAATCAGTCTTAAGCAATATTTGAATGGGTTGAAGTTTTGTTGGACTAATCAATGAAAAAGGTTTTTTGCCACGGCCTGACGTAATCTAATCATAGCAGGGTAGATGACCCAAATCTCCAGAGAATGTGTATTCTAGGGAATTTTAAATGGATTAGCTGGTACTGGAGTGCATCATTTCACATAAAGACAAAGACCAAGAAAATGTAGCTCCAAATTGTCAAAGGTCATTTGTTGGAAACAAGATATTGATGATGGAGCTATACAACTGACAAAACCAAGAAGACATTCATGTCCATCAATGTCGAGCCTGAGAAGAGATAGAATGTTTGGCATTCTTGAGGCTGGGAGGCATTTTTTCTGCTACCCAAACACTTTATATCCTTCGTCATCCCTTTTTAGCCTGTTTTAATTTTTCTTTGACCCCCATCTTTTGGAATCAAGTATTGTCACGACCCAAAAACCAACCGCCGTGATGGCGCCTATTGTGGTACTAGGCAATCCACTACTCAACTATCTTAACATAGTAGAAGCTTTGAAATTATAGACGGAAGCAATAAATATTTAAGAAAAACCTTTGGGGAACAGAAATAAACTCGCATCACAATACAATCTATCCCAAAACCAGGGTGTCATCGAGTACATGAGTATCTATACCAGGAACAGTCTAATACAATGTCTAAGGAATAAGAACTGAAATGCGTTAAATATAATGAAGGAGATCTAAGGCCTGCGAACGCCACGCAACAGTCACTCAGTCTTTCTCAATAGCTCATCACTCGGCTCTCAGCCCTCAACACTCACACTCAATAGGTGCATACGCTCACTGGGGTGTACAGACTCCGGAGGGGCTCCTTCAGCCCAAGCGCTATTTCATTGAGGCATGCAACCCGATCCCATATAAATAGCCATAAGGCTCGTTGCGGTATACAACCCGATCCATATATATATAGCCCTAAGGCTCGTTGCGGCTTGCAACCCGATCCATATATATACATATAGCTCAAAACTCGGCACTCAGGCTCTAACTCAGTCACCAACCTCTCCAGTCTCTCGGGCTCTCAGAAATCATAAAAATCAGCCCAAACAAAGATAATATAATGTATCAACAAGAAATAAGAAGAGACTGAGATATGATACGCAAGTAAACCGTGACTGAGTACAAAATAGAAATTAGCAATTAATTCAACGAGTACACAACCTCTGCGGTCTCAATAGTGTAATCACATGGCCTAAGCATGACTCCTAACATGATTTGCGGTCAAATTTCTATAACACAGGGAGAGCATATAGCTAACAACAAGTTATTCAAATTTACAGTTCCACGGAATGGACCAAGTCACATTTTCTACGGTACACGCCCACACACCTGTTACCTAGCATGTGTGTTACCTCCAAAAAAATTGTATAACAACAAAATCCAGGGTTTTATACCCACAGGACCAGATTTAAAATTGTTACTTACCTCAATCCGAGCCAAAACTCTACTCCAAAATTCACTTGCCTCACGAATCGGCCTCCAAACGTCCCGAATCTATCAACAAGCAATACAATACAATTAATACGGCTAAAGGAATTAATTTCATAAGATAAATATAAATTATAAGCAAAAAATCCAAAATTGGCTCTAAAACTGGGCCCCTGGGCTCACATCTCGAAATCCGACAAAAATGAAAAAATACGAAAGCCCATTCACTCACGAGTCTAACCATACCAAATTTATCAAAATCCAACATCAAATGGCCATTCGATTCCCCAAACTTAACTCTCCAAATCCCTAGCCTCAAACCCCCAAATTTCACCTCAAAAACACACAAACTAGGTGGAAAATCAGTGGGGAGACATCATTATTGAAGGAAAATGAACACAATGAACTTACCTCAATAATTTTTTCAAAAACCCTCTCAGAAACCTCCAAATTCCGAGCTCAAAATGATGAAAATGGTGAAAACTCTAGAAGTCTCGCATTTATAGGTTCTGCCCAGGTCTTCCGCACCTGCATCAACTTAGCCGCTTCTGCGGTCTTGCAGGTGCGCCGCAGAGCCCGCTTCTGCGTCTAACTCCACACCTGAGTCCCTTTTTCCGCTCCAGCCGACACACTTCTGCGAGACAAATATCTGCTTCTGCGGAGTCAAGCTTCAAGGCCGAATCCGCTTCTGTGATCCTTCTGTAGCATCTGCGGTCACGCAGATGAGGGAACACCATCGCACCTGTGACCTTCTGCTGCATCACTCCCTTGGCCGCTTCTGCGGCTTACCTCCCACTTCTACGAGCATGCACCTGCGGTTCCCACTCCGCAGGTGCGATTACACCAGTAGTGGAAAACTTTCAGCAAGCTTACAACTTCAAAACTTGATCAGTTAATCACCCGAAATAAACCCGAGGCCCCCGGGATTTCAACCAAACATATCAACAGGTCTTATATCCCAATACGAACTTAGTTGAACCCTCAAATCACCTCAAACAACGTCAAAAACATGAATTGCCCACGGATTCAAGCCTAATGAACTTCGAAATTTTCAAATTATACAAGCAATGCCGAAACTTATCAAATCACGTTCGATTGACCTCAAATTTTGTACAGAAGTCACAAATGACCCCACGAACCTACTGCCACTTCCGGAATCAGAATCTGACCCCGATATCAAAAAGTCCATTCCCGGCCAAACTTTCCAAAATTCCAACTTTCGCCATTTCAAGCCTAATTCTACTACGGACCTCTAAATCACAATCCGGACATGCTCCTAATCCAGAATTACCCAACGGATCTAACGAAACCATCAAACTTCAAATCCGAGGTCGTTTATCATAAGTAGACATCCGGTCGACTTTTCCAACTTAAGCTTTCGATTAAGAGACTATGTGTCTCAACTCACTCTAAATTCTCTCCGAAACTTGAACCAACTAACCCCGATAAGGCGTAAAGCAATAGTGAAGTACAAAAATGAGCAAAAAGGGGGGAACGGGGCTACAACTCTGGAAATGACCGGCCGGGTCATTACATCCTCCCCCTCTTAAACAAACGTCCTCGAACGGGTCTCGAAACATACCTGGAGTCTCAAATAGGTGTAGATATATGCTCCACATCTCCCGTTCGGGCTCCCAAGTAGCCTCCCCAACCAACTGACCTCTCCACTGCACCTTTACTAAAGCAATATCCTTTGACCTCAACTTCCGAACCTGCCAACCCAGAATAGCCACCGGCTCTACATCATAAGTCAAATCACCATCCAACTGGACCGTGCTGAAATCCAAAGCATGAGACGGTTCGCCAACATACTTTCGGAGCATAGAAACATGAAATACTGGATGCACACTCGATAAGCTAGGTGGCAAGGCAAGCTTGTAAGCCACCTCCCCAATCCTCTGAAGTACCTCAAATGGCCCAATGAACCGAGGGCTCAACTTTCCCTTCTTCCCGAACCGCGTAACACCCTTCATGGGTGAAACCTTTAGCAAAACCTTCTCCCCAACCATGTAAGACACATCATGGACCTTCCTATCGGTATAGCTCTTCTGTCTAGACTGCGTCGTACGAAACCGCTCCTTAATCAATTTAACCTTGTCCAATGCATCCTGAACCAATTCTGTGCCCAAAAGCCTAGCCTCACCGGGCTCAAACCAACCCATCGGAGATCTACACCACTTCCCATACAAAGCCTCATACGGGGCCATCTGGATGCTCGACTAATAACTATTATTGTAGGCAAACTCCGCGAGTGGCAAAAACTGGTCCCATGAACCCCCAAAATCAATGACACACGCACGTAGCATATCCTTCAATATATGAATAGTGCGCTTGGATTGCCCATCCGTCTGAGGGTGAAATGTTGTACTCAACTCCACCTGAGTACCCAACTCTCGCTATACGGCTCTCCAAAATTGCAATGTAAAATTTGTGCCTCTATTTGAAATGATGGAAACTAGCACACCGTGAAGCCGCACAATCTCTCGAATGTAAATCTCAACCAACCGCTCTGAAGAATAAGTAGTACCAATTGGGATGAAGTGTGTGGACTTGGTCAGCCGATCCATTATCACCCAAATAGCATCAAACTTCCTAGAAGTCCGTGGGAGCCCAACTACGAAATCCATGGTGATCTGCTCCCACTTCCACTCTGGAATCTCTAACCTCTGAAGCAAGACACCCGATCTTTGATGCTCATATTTTACTTGCTGACAGTTAAGGCACCGAGCTACAAACCCCACTATGTCCTTCTTCATCCTCCTCCACTAATAGTGTTGCCTCAAGTCCTGGTACATCTTCGCGGCACCTGGATGAATGGAATACCGCGAACTGTGGGCCTCCACAAGAATCAACTGACGTAGCCCATCCACATTAGGCACACAAATCTCATCCCCAATAGTCACATCTCTGGCATCACCGTGATGAACCCTATCCTTGAGGACAAGCAAATGAGGATAATCATACTGGCGCTCTATGATGCGATCAAATAAGGAAGACCGAGAAACCACACAAGCGAGAACCCGACTAGTTTTCGAAATATCCAATCTCACAAACCGGTTGGCCAAAGTCTGAACATCAACTGCAAGAGGTCTCTCTCCAACGGGAAGAAAAGCAAGACTACCTATACTCACTGCTTTCCTACTCAAGGCACCGGCCACCACATTGGCCTTCCCTGGATGATACAGAATAGGAATGTCATAGTCCTTTTGTAGCTCCAACTATCACCGTTGCCTCAGAATGAGATCCTTCTGTTTGAACAAGTGCTGGAGGCTCCGATGATCCGTAAATACCTTACAAGAAACACCGTATAGATAATGCCTCCAAATCTTCAGTGCATGAACGATGGCAGCTAGCTCCAAATCATGAACACGGTAGTTCTTCTCATGAGGCTTCAACTGGCGCGAAGCATAAGCAATCACTCTACCCTCCTACATTAACACACACCCAATGTCGATCTGAAAAGCATCACAATACACTGTATAAGAGCCCGAAACTGACGTCAAAACTAGAATTGGAGTTGTGGTCAAGGCAGTCTTGAGCTTCTGAAAGCTCTCCTCGCACTCATCCAACCACCGGAAAGGAGCACCCTTTTGGGTCAATTTGGTTAAGAGTGATGCAACAGATGAAAAACCCTCCATAAAGTGACGATAATAACCGGCCAAGCAAAGAAAGCTCCAAATCTCCGAAGCTGAGGACGGTATGGGCCAACTCTGAACCGCCTCTATCTTCTTCGGATCTACATGAATACCCTCACGGGATAACACGTGCCCCAAGAATTCCACTGGAAAACTTGGCATAAAGTTTCTCCTCCCTTAACTGCTACGACACAACCCTCAAATGTTGGGTGTGCTCCTCCTGACTACGAGAGTAAACCATGGTATCGTCAATGAACACAATAAAAAATGAGTCGAGATAAGGCTGAAATACACTGTTTATCAGATGCATGAACGTTGCTAGGGCGTTGGTCAGCCCAAAAGACATCACAAGGAACTCATAATGACCATAACGAGTCCTGAAAGCTGTCTTAAGAATATCTGAGTCTTGAATCTTTAACTGGTGATGCCCAGACCTCAAATCAATCTTGCAGCATACCCTCGCTCCCTGAAGCTGGTCAAATAGGTCATCAATGCGCGACAAAGGATACTTGTTCTTGATTGCGACCTTGTTCAATTGCCTATAATCAATGCACATTCTCATAGTACCATCCTTCTTCTTCACAAACAGAATAGGTGCACCCCAAGATGACACACTAGGCCTAATAAACCCCTTATCAAGGAGTTCCTGAAGCTGCTCCTTCAACTCAGTCGGTGCCATGCGGTATGGAGGAATAGAAATGGGCTGAGTGTCCGGCACCAAGTCAATGCCAAAGTCAATATCCCTGTTAGGCGGCATGCCCGGCAGGTCTGCAGGAAACACATCCGGGAAATCTCGCACCACCGGAACATAATCAATAGTAGGGGTCTATGCACTAACATCCCTCACAAAGGCCAAATAAGATAGACAACCCCTCTCAACCATTCGCTAAACCTTCAAGTATTAAATCACTCTACTGGAACATAGTCTAGAGAACCTCGTCACTCAATCCGTGGCAACCCCGACATCGCCAATGTCACGGTCTTAGCATGGCAATCCAGACAGCATGACATGGGGATAACCAGTCCATACCCAAGATCACATCAAAATCAATCATACTAAGTAACAAGAGGTCAACTCTGGTCTCCAATCCCCTAATAGTCACTACACACGACCGGTATACCCAGTCCATAACAATAGTGTCGCCTACCGGCATAGATACATGAACAGATGAAACTAGAGACTCACGGGGCATATCCAGATAATGGGCAAAATACGATGAAACATATGATGGAACGACCCAAAATCCATTAAAGGTCATGATGGTGCCGGACACCGCTGTTAGGCAAGCCAACAATAATTAGTTAATCTGGTTCTCTTTTTAATATCTTTGAAATCATAGTTTTCCTTCAATTAAATAATAGAAGATAGGAATTTCAGAGTAAATAATAATATTTTCACAATCTCAATACTTAATAACCCATAATCATCCCAAAACCCGGCGTCACAAGTGCATGAGCTTCAACTAGGAAAATAAAATAAAATACAGTATCTGTCCGGAATACAAATTTGGACAGGAAAATAAAATACAAATACTGTGAAGGAAACTCTGCTGGCTGCGGATCGTAACATAAGATACAGCTCGCCTAAATCCCTGCATCGACCACGCCACTGCCCCCATAGGACCACTAAATATATAAGTACTTGTACAACAAAATGTATAGCAAGTGTACTATGAGTACGAAAATAACGTGTACCCAGTAAGTATCCAAGCTAACCTCGAAGAAGTAGTGACGAGGGGTCGACTTCGACACTTACTAGTGGTCCAATTATATCAGGTGCAGTAAAGAAGTGAATGAATATGAGACAGAGTAAATATATGAAATAAACAAGTATAAAATACGTGGTACAATTTCCCTCTTTACAATTTACTCAAGCTCTCAACTAGCAAGTTCCCTCCATAACCGGAGCATACATATATATATATATAGAGCGCATATATATATAGTGGATTTCATCAAAGAGGTTGTCATAATTCAAATCAGGAAAAAACCCACAGATACACTGGCTTCTTGCCAAATGTTACGCATGATTCCATGAGGATAATATATATATATATATATATATATATATATATATATATATATATATATAGAGAGAGAGAGAGAGAGAGAGAGAGAGAAATGCCGAGGCGTACAACCCGATCCAACATAAAAGTAAATTGTGCACTGCCGAGGGTCGAACGACGTGAACCATAGATGCATCTATTAACCTGCCGAGGCGAACGGCCCGCTCCCATGAGAGTGTGGTACATAAATCCTGCCGAGGCGAACGACCCGATCTCATAAGAGTAGTAGAAGGAAATACCCTGCTAGCGAATCATACGTGCGACGCGGTCAAATATAAACTTAAAGAATTGCCCCCCCCCCCACTCGTGAATCATACTTGGGGCGCGGTTACACATACATTTCTTAAGTTATTATGGTGTTCCTCAATTCTTTTCAAAAATACGAAGTTCAAATGAAAACTTTAAGTTCCCAACTTTTCCTCAATTTCAACTCCTTTCGAAACATTTAATAAGCTAACTCAATCTCGCTTCCTTTCAAGACAAACAATAAACATAAATTTAACAACAATAGCAACAAGGTATGATGTAAGCCTATAACTACCCGGACATAGGCATAGTTAGTAGCTACGTACGGACTCTCGTCACCTCGTGCGTACGTAGCTCCCATAAATAGAAGCACATAATAATTTAGTTCACCTGTGGGGTTAATTTCCACTTACAAGGTTAGAAAAGGAGACTTACCTTGCTCCGAAGTTCTATAACCGGCTCCCAAGCCCTTCCGACGACTTTAATCGATGCCCAACGCTCCAAAACTAGTCAATAATTATGCAAACCCATTAATATATACTCAAATACTCGTTATAATCCTATTTACAACAATTCCCAACTCCGTTTGAAAAATCGATAAAATCACCCTCGGGCCCATGTGCCCGGATTCCGAAAATTTTCGAAGATAAACTTTGCCCATGATATCACGGACTCAAATATATAATAAATTATCAATTCCATGTCCAAAATGCGTGGTCAAAATCCAAATATACAAGATTCTAGATTTTTCCACCAAAGCCCCAATTTCTACTAATTCATGTTCAAATCCATATAAACTCATGCATTTAAATTAAAATTGTGAAGAAAGCACTTACCCCATTATGATTGATGAAGATGGAACTCCAATGTGCTCCAAAATCGGTTCCCATGGGCGAAATGAAATGAGATAGAGCCAAACCCTCGTTTTAAAGAAGACACTGCCCATCCCCGACTTTCGCACCTGTGGTCACTTGACCGCTTCTGCGGTTCCGCAGGTGCGGCCCAACTACCACTTCGGCGGTCTTCCACTAGACCCCTCAACTCCGCATATGCGACCACTATCTGCTTCTGCGGCTCCACGCGCGCAGGTGAGGTTCAGCTTCTGCGGATCTTGACCGCATCTGTGGTCCACGCCTCCCCTAGCAAAATACGCTTTTGCGAGTCCTTTCCCTTATATGCGGGCTCGCACCTGCGGCCCTCTTCATGTAGGTGTGATTAAAAATGCTCCCAGGGCATCCAAGACCCAATCCGAACATACACCCAAGTCCGAAATCATCATACGAATCTGCTGGAACCTTCAAATCCTGTTTCCGAGGCCGTTTACTCAATTCTTCCAACTTAAAGCTTTCGAAATGAGAATTTTCTTTCCAATTCAACTCTGAACTTTCCAAAATTCAATCCCGACCATGCGTACAAGTCATAATACCTGAAGTGAAGCCGCCGAATGACGCGCTAGAGCTCAAAACGACCGGTCGGGTTGTTACATATGAGTAAGTGGAACTAGGGTCAAATAATACAGAGGCATCCCTGTGGCAGACTGATACAATACCTGTGATCACTGCATCAGAAGCAACGGCATCTGGTCTGGCAGGAAAAGCATAGAATTGGGCATGACTGCCACCTGATTGGCCTCCTCCTCTAGGGCGACCTCTAGCTGACGGGTCCCTCCCCGAGCTGGCTAAGCGGGTGGTGAAATAACTGGTGCTGAAGCCGTAGCTTGACTCCTCTGATGAGCTGGGCCTCCCGTAAGGCGGGGACAATATCTCCTAATATGGCCAAAGTCTCCACACTCATAGCAACCCTCTAGTGCGGGTGATGGGGATTGAAGGGAGCCCCGAGCAACGGGATAACTAGTAGAAGGACCTGGCATATATGAGCCCTGACCCGATAGAGCACGGACGAACTATGAGCTGGAAGGGCATTGAGAGATGAGTGACCCTGCTGATAACTGTGTGAACCATGGCCAGATGATGTACCATGGTGAACTGGGCAAGCTGTCTGAGCATGCATGTAAGGACGGCCCCTGCCGTGGTAGAATTGAACTCCAGAAGGAACACCGCCGAATCCACCCTGTCCACAAGGCCTCTTGGCCTCCCTCTCAACCCGCTCATGACTGCGGACCATCTCTATCTGACGAGAAAAGTCGACAACCTCATCAAAGGTAGCACCAGACTCTCTCTCTCTCTCATCATAAGCAACCACAGCTGGAATGTGAGACCATCAATGAACCTCCTGATCCTCTCCCTATCTATGGGAACCAACTAGACTGCATGACGGGCCAACTCAGAAAACCCTATCTCGTACTGCGTCACAGACATATCACCCTAAAGAAGGTGCTCGAACTGCCTGCACAGCTCCTCTCTATGGAACTGAGGCACGAACTTCCCCAGGAAGAGAACGGAGAACTCCTGCTATGTAAGGGGTACTACGTCAATTGGCCTGCGACTCTCATAAGCTTGCCGCCAATTGAAGGCAACCCTAGAGAACTGTAAAGTAGTGAATGCGACCCCACTGGTCTCCAGAATACCTGCTGTACGGTGAATCCTCTGACACTTGTCCAAGAAACCCTAGGCATCATCCACCTCTGTACCGCTGAAAGATGGAGGCTGGAGTCTCACAAACCTCTCCAATCTCCGTTGCTCATCATCAGACATAATAGGAACCACATGGGCCTGAGCAGCTGCAACCGGCTAGGCTGGTAGTGCTCCCGGTATCTAAAGTCCCAACACTACCTGATCTGATGTATGGCAACAGGGGTATGAGTACCTTCCCTAGCCTGAGAAGTGGCAGGTGCGGCCTGAGCCGAAACCACCTGAGCAAGGCCGGTGCAAACTATCAAAATCTGAGCTAAGGCCTCTTGAAGGCCCGGAATCACAATAGGCACAGCTGGTACCTGAGCTGTCCCCACTGGCTCACCCGCAACTGGAACTTGCTCCGGGACTGGGGCAACTGGTGGATCTGCGGGTATGACCCCATCTACTATGACAACTGCACCTCTGCCCCTACCGTGACCTAGAACTCGATCGGCCATGACTGGTGGTACTGGTGGCTGTCCATCCTGCTCTAGTACGTGTCCTCACCATCTGTGAGAAAATAGAACAACAGAAGTTTAGTTACCAAAACCAACAGATTCGCACGACAAGAATTCAAGAATGTGAAGTTTCCTAAGGGTTCGACAACCTCTCGAAGATAAGTACAGGCGTCTCCGTACCGATCCGCAAGACCCTACTAAACCTCTTCATGACTCGTGAGACCTATGTAACCTAGGCTCTGATACCAACTTGTCACGACCCAAAAACCAACCGTCGTGATGGCACTTATCGTGGTACTAGGCAAGCCATTACTCGACTATCTTAACATAGTAAAAGCTTTGAGATTATATACGAAAGTAATAAATATTTAAGAAAAAACTTTGTGGAATAGAAATAAACTCGCATCACAATACAATTTATCCCAAAACCGGGGTGACATCGAGTACATGAGCATCTATACCAGGAATAGTCTAATACAATGGCTAAGGTATAAGAACTGAAATGCGTTAAAGATAATGAAGGAGAGCCAAGGCCTGCGAAAGCCATGCAACTACCTCGATAGTCTCCGGGATCAGCTGCTCAAATATCACCACCCGCTATGACCGGGAACACCTGGATCTGCACACGAAGTGCAAGGTATAGTGTGAGTACAACCAACTCAATAAGTAACAATAATAAATAAGTAACTAAAAGATAGTGACGACCTACACAGTTATAGTTTATTTTTCAGTAATCTCAACAAGAAAGTAGACATGCTTTCAAATTTGGCAATTTAAGTCAAATCAATTTATAAATGCCAAGTTCAAGTAAAATCCTAATATAATATCCCTTAGAAGTTTCAAAACAATGATATATAACAACTATGTGCAACAACAATGGAAGAAAATACCGCCTCTCAGGGCAACAGTCACTCAGTCTTTCTCAATAGCTCATTACTCGGCTCTCAGCCCTCAACACTCACACTTAATAGGTACCTACGCTCACTGGGGGGTGTACAGACTCCAGAGGGGCTCCTTCAGCCCAAGCGCTATATCGTTACACCGTGCAGCCAGATCCATATATATATATATATATATATATATATATATATATATATATATATATATATATATATAGCACTAAGGCTCATTGCGGCATGCAACCCGATCCATATATATACATATAGCTCACATCTCGACACTCAGGCCCTAACTCAGTCACCAACCTCTCCAGTTTCTCGGGCTCTTAAAAATCATAAAAATCAGCCCAAACAAAGATAATATAATGTATCAACAAGAAACAAGAAGAGACTGGGATATGATATGCAAGTAAACCGTGACTGAGTACAAAATAATAATTAGCAATTAATTTAACGAGTACACGTCCTCTGCGGTCCCAACAGTATAATCACATAGCCTAAGCATGACTCCTAACATGATTTGTAGTCAAATTTCTATAACACAGGGAGAGCATATAGCTAACAACAAGTTATTCAACTTTACAGTTCCACGGAATGGAACAAGTCACATTTCCTACGGTGCACGCTCACACGCTCGTCACCTAGCATGTGCGTCACCTCCAAAACAATCGTATAACAACAAAATCCGAGGTTTCATACCCTCAGGACCAGATTTAAAACTGCTGCTTACTTCAATTTGAGCCAAAACTCTACTCCAAAATGCCTTTGCCTCGCGAATCGGCCTCCAAACATCCTGAATCTAGCCACAAGCAATACAATACAATTAATATGGCTAAAGGAATTAATTTCATAAATACGAATTATAAGCCAAAAATCCGAAATTGGCTCCAAAACTGGCCCCCGGGCCTACATCTCGAAATCCGACAAATGTCTCAAAACCCAAAAGCCCATTCACTCACGAGTCTAACCGTACCAAATTTATCAAAATCTGACATCAAATGGCCAGTCAATTCCCCAAACTTAACTCTCTAAATTCGTAGCCTCAAACCCCCAAATTTCACCTCAAAAACACACCAACTATGTGGGCAATCAGTGGGGAAACATCATTATTGAAGAAAAATGAACACAAGGAGCTTACCTCAGTAATCTCTTCAAAAACCTCCAAAGTACGAGCTCAAAATGATGAAAATGGTGAAAAATCTCAAAGACTCGCATTTATAGGTTCTGCCCAGGTCTTCCGCACCTACGGCAACTTAGCCGCTTCTGCGGTCTCGTAGATGTGCCCCAAAGCCCGCTTCTGCATCTAACTCCACACCTGCATTCCTTTTTCTACTCCAGCGGACTCGCTTCTACGAGACAAATCTCTGCTTCTGCGGAGTCAAGCTTCAAGGCCAAATCCGCTTCTGCGGTCCTTCTGCCGCATCTGCGGTCACGCGGATGCAGGAACACTATCCCACTTGTGACCTTCTACTGCATCTCTCCCTTGGACGCTTTTGTGGCTTACCTCCCGCTTCTGCGGGCACGTACCTGCGGTTCCCACTCCGCAGGTGCGATTACACCAGTAGTGGTAAATCTTTAGCAAGCTTAAAACTTCAAAACTTGATCCGTTAATCACCCGAAATCAACCCGAGGCCCCCGGGACCCCAACCAAACATACCAACAAGTCTTATATCCCAATACGAACTTAGTTAAACCCTCAAATCACATCAAACAACGTCAAAAACATGAATTACCCACAGATTCAAGTCTAATGAACTTCGAAATTTCCAAATTCTACAAACGATGCCGAAACCTATCAAATCACGTCCGATTGACCTCAAATTCTGCACACAAGTCACAAATGACCCCACGAACCTACTGCAACTTTCAGAATCGGAATCCGACCCGATATCAAAAAGTCCACTCCCGGCCAAACTTTCCAAAATTCCACCTTTCGCCATTTCAAGCCTAATTCTACTACGGACCTGTAAATCACAATCCGGACACGCTCCTAAGTCCAGAATTACCCAACGGAGCTAACAAAACAATAAAAATTCAAATCCGAGGTCATTTACACATAAGTCGACATCCAGTCGACTTTTTCAACTTAAGCTTTCAATTAAGAGATTAAGTGTCTCAACTCACTCTGAATTCTCTCTGGACCCGAACCAACTAATCCGATAAGTCGTAAAGAAACAGTGAAGTACAAAAATGAGCAGAAAAGGGAGAACGGGGCTATAACTCTGGAAACGAACGGCCGGGTCATTACAAGTATAGAGGCAAAAAATCGAATATCCATGCCACTAGAAAATAGGAGTTAGGACAATTGGATTATATAAAAAAAATAAAAAATAAAAAGGAAAATAGAAAAATGAAAAAAAAACAAAGAAATCTTTCGTGTTAGTTTGAACTACATTTGACTAGATTATTTTAAAGGATATGTAGGCAGCTCTATTCTAGGATTCAGTCCAACCAAAAATAAAATCCAATATCTAAAATTGGGCATGAGTTTATTTTAGTTTTGCTTTTAAAGAGTTGATTCCAAGAGTTGTAAGTGTACAACCCCATCATATTGAGTCTATTTTGAGCCTTCATACAATTCGTTCTTTCTAACCATATCCAAAAGCCTTCCAAATAAAGACCTCTTGATAAACCTTCAAGAATGCCAAGATAAGCATGCAATGAGCAACGATTGTCACGCGACATAGAACACTATCAAGTTAATCACACAAAAGAAGAGAGAGAGCCTTACTAGTGAAAACCTTCACGGATACTTTAAGGTGACGATAAGTAGAGATAAATAAATAAGAGAGACTTTTTGATAAAAATCCCTCGGGGAACCACTAGTCGAAAGTGAGTCGTGAGTCTGATGCAAAATAATTGGCACAAATATGCTCAGTTTCAAAGCTCGAAGGAATGACAAGAGGAAAGGTTAGATTGGTTTGAAAGATCAGGCCGTTAAGTCCAAAATGCATGTCATCAACACTAAGGTTGGCTACCACACTCAGCAACAAAAGATTTTTCATTATTACCATGTGTATGGACGTGCAAATACAACTCACTTGGTGTTGGATCTCGACCCTTTTTAACAGCCTATACAAAAGTTATTCAATTAAGAAGATAGAGCAACAAAAGCAAATGCTCAAAACTGATATGCATACTGTTGAAACACCAAGAAAACCAACCCCTTTAAAACCCATAGCTCATGCTAGTCTACAGAGCTAGATTCTAATTTATCAGAATCAGATTGTGACTAGTTAGAGTAGTATTCTGATTTATTAGTTCAATTCTGCAGCTAGATTCAGAATATGAAGTAGATGTGGCTCAAGGAGAGTTCAAACTAGATTGCCTCAAGCACATTCCAGTAGAACAACATATTCAAAAAGGTAAAGATTCAAAAATAACAATACAGTATACCATCCCAGCACTTTCAGCAGTATACTGCTGAAAGAAAAAAGCTAGTAAGTATTACCTTTGAACCTCAATAAAGGGAACCTTAATGATCATTTCAGACAATACAAATCCAGAGAATAACATATTCAAAAAGGTAAAGATTATGTGAAGACTGAACAACATATTCACCTAGCATTACATTCCATAGACTTATAAAAATAATAAGTTCCAATGTTGCATACTTACTATAAAGGGTAGCCTAGCACATGAAGCTAAACAAGTGTGAAACATTTGCCTGAAACTTATATATGGGCAGAAGCAAATTTCAGAATGTATAAAGAGGAAGAGTATAGGATTTTCATTTAAAAAATGGTTACATAAATGTTACTCGCCGTGACTACAGTAATCCCACTTCAGAAAGTCATATGCATCCCACTAATAATTTCATCCCAATTTTTTCTAACAATAACAAGCACCAAACAGTATACCATCCCAGCACTTTCAGCAGTACAACGTCAATCTAGTACTGAAGCACAAGTCCTATGCATCACACTAATACACTCTTTGCAGTCTTTAATACCATATGTATTATCTGGCTACTTATGGCCTAAGTTGTTCGTCCAAGCAGGTGCTAAGTTACAAATAACTTAATTACTAACTCTCAAGGACATGAAGCCTAAAAGAGAATGTAAGAAGGACAGCATGCAACTGGAGCACCAGTTTAAGCAAACCCAATACAGACTACTTTCTCCAACTCCAAAGGAACTTAGGCTACCTAAATCATGAATCATTATAATCCATAATGCAATCATCTCAACAGAATCCACGGTTTTGCAAGGAATCAAGTCACAATGCAATCATTCAACAATTTACAAAAATGTCAGTTAACAAGTTCCACAACAAGAAGATCATCCAAATTCTTAACCACCATAACCCGACAACACAAATGAAATGAAGTGTGCATTACTAACAAGAACGAATGCTCTAGCCACCAAGAAACTAGTACAAAATTATCAGCAAAAGTTTTCTACTACAGATTGGTGCAGGTGAGCTTATGTCATGAATTCTCAGGTGAGCCTTCACTACTCTATCTAACTTAATTACGGCTCAGTTTCAGAAAATGTAG
Source organism: Nicotiana tomentosiformis (assembly GCF_000390325.3). NCBI lineage: Eukaryota > Viridiplantae > Streptophyta > Magnoliopsida > Solanales > Solanaceae > Nicotiana > Nicotiana tomentosiformis. Next base: position 690 of record NW_027174747.1, on the reverse strand, counting down.
AATGACTATGTTTTTATTAGATACTAATATATTAAACAAGAGTTTACCATGGAAGTTTATATAAAAGTGAAAAGGTGACAAAGTAAGAAATATAGTTTCTGCTTTTGGAAAGAAGTGCAAGTGAACTGGATAGATGAAAAAGAAAAAGAGAATATAGGTCAAGTAAGTAGACATGGACGGCGTAAAAAAAGATCATAAGATATTATCATCCAAGAAAATAGATTAGCCTATAGCTAGGTCACCAAGAAAGGTGGCACTCTTGTAAACAGAAATCTCAACAGCTAGCAAGAAAGAAATCAACACCTAAAATCCCTTTATCCAACTGCTAACGATAATTTCGGCACACATTGACAACCCAAATTTTTCGAAAAAAAATTCTCAAACAATAATTTCAAGCACAGTATATTAAAAACAGAACAAGAGACAATCCACAACTCATAACTTACCGAACTTAAATAAGATTTTCAGATTCGAATTAGTGCAAACTTAAATGAGATTTTCAAATATTTTATATCCACTTACAAGTCTTTTGCGATGCTCCCCAACACTGATAGAGCCACCTGTGTGAGTCCCAGTGGCAACTCCGCTCCCAACACAACGATTATTTGCATTTATTTCTGACTTTTCAACACATTTAGGATCTTTCCAAAGTCTAAACCAACTTTTTCACACATTATTTGGAATAGTGTC